>NW_026683127.1:1800000-2060080 GCF_027887145.1 Ammospiza caudacuta | reverse complement strand
GCACTTTTGTACTCCCCTTGGGATGCCTTTCACAGCTGCCGTGTGCCTGGAGCTCAGGGCTTCCTGTTTTAAAAAACCATGTCCCTAGCTGAGACTGGAGGCAGGTAATTCAGCCTAGCCTTAGCAATGGTGCCAATGAAAACGTGTGGAGGCAGCCATTTTCTGGCACTTTTGTGCTCCCCTTGGGATGCCTTTCGCAGCTGCCGTGTGCCTGGAGCTCAGAGCTTGCTGGTTTAAAAAGCTCTACACCTAGGCGTAACCCTAACCCTAACCGTAACACTGCTCATTTAAATCAGCCTGGGTTTAGGAATTATCCCAATGGAAAAGCTGTGGAGACAGCCATGTTGTGGCACTTTTGCGCTCCCCTTGGGATGCCTTTCACAGCTGCAGTGTGCTTAGAGCACAGGGCTTCCTGGTGTAAAAAACCACAACTTTAGCCCAAACTGGAGGCTTCTAAATCAGCCTTCGTTTCGGGACGTCCTCAAAGAAAAAGCTGTGGAGGCAGGCATGTTGAGGCACTTCTGCGCTCTTCTTGGGTAGTACTTCGCAGCTGCTGTGTTCTTGGAACTCAGGGCTTTCTGGTTAAAAGAACACTAACCCTAGGCCTAACTCAAACCTTAAGCCTAGGAAGGAAAATCAGCCTATGATTCAGGATGGTCTCATGGAAATAGCAGTGGAGGCAGCCAAGTTGTGTCACTTTTGCGCTCCCCTTGGGATGCCTTTAACAGCTGCAGTGTGCCTGGAGCACAGGGCTTCCTGGTTTTAAAAGTCCTAGGCCTAAGCCTAACAGTAACCCTAGGAAGGTAAATCAGCCGGGTATTAGGGTTCTTCCTAAGGAAAAAGCTGTGAAAGCAGCCATGTTGTGGCACTTCTGCGCTCCCTTTGGGATGCCTTTGGCAGATGAAGTAAGCCTGGAACTCAGGGCTTCCTGGTTAAAAAAATCCTAGCCCTAGGCTGAGCCCTAACCCTAACCCTAGGCAGATAAATCAGCCTAGGTATAGGGATGGTGCCAAGGAAAAAGCTGTGAAAGCTGCCATGTTGTTGCACTTTTGTACTCCCCTTGGGATGCCTTTCACAGCTGCCGTGTGCCTGGAGATCAGGGCTTCCTGGTTTAAAAAACCATGTCCCTAGCTGAGACTGGAGGCAGGTAATTCAGCCTAGGCTTAGCAATGGTGCCAATGAAAACGTGTGGAGGCAGCCATTTTCTGGCACTTTTGTGCTCCCCTTGGGATGCCTTTCGCAGCTGCCGTCTGCCTGGAGCTCAGAGCTTGCTGGTTTAAAAAGCTCTACACCTAGGCGTAACCCTAACCCTAACCGTAACACTGGTCATTTAAATCAGCCTGGGTTTAGGAATTATCCCAAGGGAAAAGCTGTGGAGACAGCCATGTTGTGGCACTTTTGCGCTCCCCTTGGGATGCCTTTCACAGCTGCAGTGTGCTTAGAGCACAGGGCTTCCTGGTGTAAAAAACCACAACTTTAGCCCAAACTGGAGGCTTCTAAATCAGCCTTCGTTTCGGGACGTCCTCAGAGAAAAAGCTGTGGAGGCAGGCATGTTGAGGCACTTCTGCGCTCTTCTTGGGTAGTACTTCGCAGCTGCTGTGTTCTTGGAACTCAGGGCTTTCTGGTTAAAAGAACACTAACCCTAGGCCTAACTCAAACCTTAAGCCTAGGAAGGAAAATCAGCCTATGATTCGGGATGGTCTCATGGAAATAGCAGTGGAGGCAGCCAAGTTGTGTCACTTTTGCGCTCCCCTTGGGATGCCTTTAACAGCTGCAGTGTGCCTGGAGCACAGGGCTTCCTGGTTTAAATGTCCTAGGCCTAAGCCTAACAGTAACCCTAGGAAGGTAAATCAGCCGGGTATTAGGGTTCTTCCTAAGGAAAAAGCTGTGAAAGCAGCCATGTTGTGGCACTTCACCGCTCCCTTTGGGATGCCTTTGGCAGATGCAGTAAGCCAGGAACTCAGGGCTTCCTGGTTAAAAAAATCCTAGTCCTAGGCTGAGTCCTAACCCTAACCCTAGGCAGATAAATCAGCCTAGGTATAGGGATGGTGCCAAGGAAAAAAGCTGTGAAAGCTGCCATGTTGTTGCACTTTTGTACTCCCTTTGGGATGCCTTTCACAGCTGCCAAGTGCCTGGAGCTCAGGGCTTCCTGGTTTAAAACACCATGTCCCTAGCTGAGACTGGAGGCAAGTAATTCAGCCTAGCCTTAGCAATGGTGCCAATGAAAACGTGTGGAGGCAGCCATTTTCTGGCACTTTTGTGCTCCCCTTGGGATGCCTTTCGCAGCTGCCGTGTGCCTGGAGCTCAGAGCTTGCTGGTTTAAAAAGCTCTACACCTAGGCGTAACCCTAACCCTAACCGTAACACTGGTCATTTAAATCAGCCTGGGTTTAGGAATTATCCCAAGGGAAAAGCTGTGGAGACAGCCATGTTGTGGCACTTTTGCGCTCCCCTTGGGATGCCTTTCACAGCTGCAGTGTGCTTAGAGCACAGGGCTTCCTGGTGTAAAAAACCACAACTTTAGCCCAAACTGGAGGCTTCTAAATCAGCCTTCGTTTCGGGACGTCCTCAAAGAAAAAGCTGTGGAGGCAGGCATGTTGAGGCACTTCTGCGCTCTTCTTGGGTAGTACTTCGCAGCTGCTGTGTTCTTGGAACTCAGGGCTTTCTGGTTAAAAGAACACTAACCCTAGGCCTAACTCAAACCTTAAGCCTAGGAAGGAAAATCAGCCTATGATTCGGGATGGTCTCATGGAAATAGCAGTGGAGGCAGCCAAGTTGTGTCACTTTTGCGCTCCCCCTTGGGATGCCTTTAACAGCTGCAGTGTGCCTGGAGCACAGGGCTTCCTGGTTTTAAAAGTCCTAGGCCTAGGCCTAACAGTAACCCTAGGAAGGTAAATCAGCCGGGTGTTAGGGTTCTTCCTAAGGAAAAAGCTGTGAAAGCAGCCATGTTGTGGCACTTCTGCACTCCCTTTGGGATGCCTTTGGCAGATGCAGTAAGCTTGGAACTCAGGGCTTCCTGGTTAAAAAAATCCTAGCCCTAGGCTGAGCCCTAACCCTAACCCTAGGCAGATAAATCAGCCTAGGTATAGGGATGGTGCCAAGGAAAAAGCTGTGAAAGCTGCCATGTTGTTGCACTTTTGTACTCCCCTTGGGATGCCTGTCACAGCTGCCGTGTGCCTGGAGCTCAGGGCTTCCTGGTTTAAAAAACCATGTCCCTAGCTGAGACTGGAGGCAGGTGATTCAGCCTAGGCTTAGCAATGGTGCCAATGAAAACGTGTGGAGGCAGCCATATTCTGGCACTTTTGTGCTCCCCTTGGGATGCCTTTCACAGCTGCCGTGTGCCTGGAGCTCAGAGCTTGCTGGTTTAAAAAGCTCCACACCTAGGCATAACCCTAACCCTAACCGTAACACTGGTCATTTAAATCAGCCTGGGTTTAGGAATTATCCCAAGGGAAAAGCTGTGGAGACAGCCATGTTGTGGCACTTTTGCGCTCCCCTTGGGATGCCTTTCACAGCTGCAGTGAGCTTGGAGCACAGGGCTTCCTGGTGTAAAAAACCACAACTTTAGCCCAAACTGGAGGCTTCTAAATCAGCCTTCGTTTCGGGATATCCCCAAGGAAAAAGCTGTGGAGGCAGGCATGTTGAGGCACTTCTGCGCTCTTCTTGGGTAGTCCTTCGCAGCTGCTGTGTTCTTGGAACTCAGGGCTTTCTGGTTAAAAGAACACTAACCCTAGGCCTAACTCAAACCTTAAGCCTAGGAAGGAAAATCAGCCTATGATTCGGGATGGTCTCATGGAAATAGCAGTGGAGGCAGCCAAGTTGTGTCACTTTTGCGCTCCCCTTGGGATGCCTTTAACAGCTGCAGTGTGCCTGAAGCACAGGTCTTCCTGGTTTTAAAAGTCTTAGGCCTAGGCCTAACAGTAACCCTAGGAAGGTAAATCAGCCGGGTATTACGGTTCTTCCTAAGGAAAAAGCTGTGAAAGCAGCCATGTTGTGGCACTTCTGCACTCCCTTTGGGATGCCTTTGGCAGATGCAGTAAGCCTGGAACTCAGGGCTTCCTGGTTAAAAAAATCCTTGCTCTTGGCTGAGCCCTAACCCTAACCCTAGGCAGATAAATCAGCCTAGGTAGAGGGATGGTGCCAAGGAAAAAGCTGTGAAAGCTGCCATGTTGTTGCACTTTTGTACTCCCCTTGGGATGCCTTTCACAGCTGCCAAGTGCCTGGAGCTCAGGGCTTCCTGGTTTAAAACACCATGTCCCTAGCTGAGACTGGAGGCAAGTAATTCAGCCTAGCCTTAGCAATGGTGCCAATGAAAACGTGTGGAGGCAGCCATTTTCTGGCACTTTTGTGCTCCCCTTGGGATGCCTTTCGCAGCTGCCGTGTGCCTGGAGCTCAGAGCTTGCTGGTTTAAAAAGCTCTACACCTAGGCGTAACCCTAACCCTAACCGTAACACTGGTCATTTAAATCAGCCTGGGTTTAGGAATTATCCCAAGGGAAAAGCTGTGGAGACAGCCATGTTGTGGCACTTTTGCGCTCCCCTTGGGATGCCTTTCACAGCTGCAGTGTGCTTAGAGCACAGGGCTTCCTGGTGTAAAAAACCACAACTTTAGCCCAAACTGGAGGCTTCTAAATCAGCCTTCGTTTCGGGACGTCCTCAAAGAAAAAGCTGTGGAGGCAGGCATGTTGAGGCACTTCTGCGCTCTTCTTGGGTAGTACTTCGCAGCTGCTGTGTTCTTGGAACTCAGGGCTTTCTGGTTAAAAGAACACTAACCCTAGGCCTAACTCAAACCTTAAGCCTAGGAAGGAAAATCAGCCTATGATTCGGGATGGTCTCATGGAAATAGCAGTGGAGGCAGCCAAGTTGTGTCACTTTTGCGCTCCCCTTGGGATGCCTTTAACAGCTGCAGTGTGCCTGGAGCACAGGGCTTCCTGGTTTTAAAAGTCCTAGGCCTAGGCCTAACAGTAACCCTAGGAAGGTAAATCAGCCGGGTGTTAGGGTTCTTCCTAAGGAAAAAGCTGTGAAAGCAGCCATGTTGTGGCACTTCTGCACTCCCTTTGGGATGCCTTTGGCAGATGCAGTAAGCTTGGAACTCAGGGCTTCCTGGTTAAAAAAATCCTAGCCCTAGGCTGAGCCCTAACCCTAACCCTAGGCAGATAAATCAGCCTAGGTATAGGGATGGTGCCAAGGAAAAAGCTGTGAAAGCTGCCATGTTGTTGCACTTTTGTACTCCCCTTGGGATGCCTTTCCCAGCTGCCGTGTGCCTGGAGCTCAGGGCTTCCTGGTTTAAAAAACCATGTCCCTAGCTGAGACTGGAGGCAGGTGATTCAGCCTAGGCTTAGCAATGGTGCCAATGAAAACGTGTGGAGGCAGCCATATTCTGGCACTTTTGTGCTCCCCTTGGGATGCCTTTCACAGCTGCCGTGTGCCTGGAGCTCAGAGCTTGCTGGTTTAAAAAGCTCCACACCTAGGCATAACCCTAACCCTAACCGTAACACTGGTCATTTAAATCAGCCTGGGTTTAGGAATTATCCCAAGGGAAAAGCTGTGGAGACAGCCATGTTGTGGCACTTTTGCGCTCCCCTTGGGATGCCTTTCACAGCTGCAGTGAGCTTGGAGCACAGGGCTTCCTGGTGTAAAAAACCACAACTTTAGCCCAAACTGGAGGCTTCTAAATCAGCCTTCGTTTCGGGATATCCCCAAGGAAAAAGCTGTGGAGGCAGGCATGTTGAGGCACTTCTGCGCTCTTCTTGGGTAGTCCTTCGCAGCTGCTGTGTTCTTGGAACTCAGGGCTTTCTGGTTAAAAGAACACTAACCCTAGGCCTAACTCAAACCTTAAGCCTAGGAAGGAAAATCAGCCTATGATTCGGGATGGTCTCATGGAAATAGCAGTGGAGGCAGCCAAGTTGTGTCACTTTTGCGCTCCCCTTGGGATGCCTTTAACAGCTGCAGTGTGCCTGAAGCACAGGTCTTCCTGGTTTTAAAAGTCTTAGGCCTAGGCCTAACAGTAACCCTAGGAAGGTAAATCAGCCGGGTATTACGGTTCTTCCTAAGGAAAAAGCTGTGAAAGCAGCCATGTTGTGGCACTTCTGCACTCCCTTTGGGATGCCTTTGGCAGATGCAGTAAGCCTGGAACTCAGGGCTTCCTGGTTAAAAAAATCCTTGCTCTTGGCTGAGCCCTAACCCTAACCCTAGGCAGATAAATCAGCCTAGGTAGAGGGATGGTGCCAAGGAAAAAGCTGTGAAAGCTGCCATGTTGTTGCACTTTTGTACTCCCCTTGGGATGCCTTTCACAGCTGCCAAGTGCCTGGAGCTCAGGGCTTCCTGGTTTAAAAAACCATGTCCCTAGCTGAGACTGGAGGCAGGTAATTCAGCCTAGGCTTAGCAATGGTGCCAATGAAAACGTGTGGAGGCAGCCATTTTCTGGCACTTTTGTGCTCCCCTTGGGATGCCTTTCGCAGCTGCCGTGTGCCTGGAGCTCAGAGCTTGCTGGTTTAAAAAGCTCTACACCTAGGCGTAACCCTAACCCTAACCGTAACACTGGTCATTTAAATCAGCCTGGGTTTAGGAATTATCCCAAGGGAAAAGCTGTGGAGACAGCCATGTTGTGGCACTTTTGTGCTCCCCTTGGGATGCCTTTCACAGCTGCAGTGTGCTTAGAGCACAGGGCTTCCTGTTGTAAAAAACCACAACTTTAGCCTAAACTGGAGGCTTCTAAATCAGCCTTCGTTTCGGGACGTCCTCAAAGAAAAAGCTGTGGAGGCAGGCATGTTGAGGCACTTCTGCGCTCTTCTTGGGTAGTCCTTCACAGCTGCTGTGTTCTTGGAACTCAGGGCTTTCTGGTTAAAAGAACACTAACCCTAGGCCTAACTCAAACCTTAAGCCTAGGAAGGAAAATCAGCCTATGATTCGGGATGGTCTCATGGAAATAGCAGTGGAGGCAGCCAAGTTGTGTCACTTTTGCGCTCCCCTTGGGATGCCTTTAACAGCTGCAGTGTGCCTGGAGCACAGGGCTTCCTGGTTTTAAAAGTCCTAGGCCTAAGCCTAACAGTAACCCTAGGAAGGTAAATCAGCCGGGTATTAGGGTTCTTCCTAAGGAAAAAGCTGTGAAAGCAGCCATGTTGTGGCACTTCTGCGCTCCCTTTGGGATGCCTTTGGCAGATGCAGTAAGCCTGGAACTCAGGGCTTCCTGGTTAAAAAAATCCTAGCCCTAGGCTGAGCCCTAACCCTAACCCTAGGCAGATAAATCAGCCTAGATATAGGGATGGTGCCAAGGAAAAAGCTGTGAAAGCTGCCATGTTGTTGCACTTTTGTACTCCCCTTGGGATGCCTTTCACAGCTGCCGTGTGCCTGGAGCTCAGGGCTTCCTGGTTTAAAAAACCATGTCCCTAGCTGAGACTGGAGGCAGGTAATTCAGCCTAGGCTTAGCAATGGTGCCAATGAAAACGTGTGGAGGCAGCCATTTTCTGGCACTTTTGTGCTCCCCTTGGGATGCCTTTTGCAGCTGCCGTGTGCCTGGAGCTCAGAGCTTGCTGGTTTAAAAAGCTCTACACCTAGGCGTAACCCTAACCCTAACCGTAACACTGGTCATTTAAATCAGCCTGGGTTTAGGAATTATCCCAAGGGAAAAGCTGTGGAGACAGCCATGTTGTGGCACTTTTGCGCTCCCCTTGGGATGCCTTTCACAGCTGCAGTGTGCTTAGAGCACAGGGCTTCCTGGTGTAAAAAACCACAACTTTAGCCCAAACTGGAAGCTTCTAAATCAGCCTTCGTTTCGGGACGTCCTCAGAGAAAAAGCTGTGGAGGCAGGCATGTTGAGGCACTTCTGCGCTCTTCTTGGGTAGTACTTCGCAGCTGCTGTGTTCTTGGAACTCAGGGCTTTCTGGTTAAAAGAACACTAACCCTAGGCCTAACTCAAACCTTAAGCCTAGGAAGGAAAATCAGCCTATGATTCGGGATGGTCTCATGGAAATAGCAGTGGAGGCAGCCAAGTTGTGTCACTTTTGCGCTCCCCTTGGGATGCCTTTAACAGCTGCAGTGTGCCTGGAGCACAGGGCTTCCTGGTTTAAATGTCCTAAGCCTAAGCCTAACAGTAACCCTAGGAAGGTAAATCAGCCGGGTATTAGGGTTCTTCCTAAGGAAAAAGCTGTGAAAGCAGCCATGTTGTGGCACTTCACCGCTCCCTTTGGGATGCCTTTGGCAGATGCAGTAAGCCAGGAACTCAGGGCTTCCTGGTTAAAAAAATCCTAGTCCTAGGCTGAGTCCTAACCCTAACCCTAGGCAGATAAATCAGCCTAGGTATAGGGATGGTGCCAAGGAAAAAGCTGTGAAAGCTGCCATGTTGTTGCACTTTTGTACTCCCTTTGGGATGCCTTTCACAGCTGCCAAGTGCCTGGAGCTCAGGGCTTCCTGGTTTAAAACACCATGTCCCTAGCTGAGACTGGAGGCAAGTAATACAGCCTAGCCTTAGCAATGGTGCCAATGAAAACGTGTGGAGGCAGCCATTTTCTGGCACTTTTGTGCTCCCCTTGGGATGCCTTTCGCAGCTGCCGTGTGCCTGGAGCTCAGAGCTTGCTGGTTTAAAAAGCTCTACACCTAGGCGTAACCCTAACCCTAATCGTAACACTGGTCATTTAAATCAGCCTGGGTTTAGGAATTATCCCAATGGAAAAGCTGTGGAGACAGCCATGTTGTGGCACTTTTGCGCTCCCCTTGGGATGCCTTTCACAGCTGCAGTGTGCTTAGAGCACAGGGCTTCCTGGTGTAAAAAACCACAACTTTAGCCCAAACTGGAGGCTTCTAAATCAGCCTTCGTTTCGGGAGGTCCTCAAAGAAAAAGCTGTGGAGGCAGGCATGTTGAGGCACTTCTGCGCTCTTCTTGGGTAGTACTTCGCAGCTGCTGTGTTCTTGGAACTCAGGGCTTTCTGGTTAAAAGAACACTAACCCTAGGCCTAACTCAAACCTTAAGCCTAGGAAGGAAAATCAGCCTATGATTCGGGATGGTCTCATGGAAATAGCAGTGGAGGCAGCCAAGTTGTGTCACTTTTGCGCTCCCCTTGGGATGCCTTTAACAGCTGCAGTGTGCCTGGAGCACAGGGCTTCCTGGTTTTAAAAGTCCTAGGCCTAGGCCTAACAGTAACCCTAGGAAGGTAAATCAGCCGGGTATTAGGGTTCTTCCTAAGGAAAAAGCTGTGAAAGCAGCCATGTTGTGGCACTTCACTGCTCCCTTTGGGATGCCTTTAACAGCTGCAGTGTGCCTGGAGCACAGGGCTTCCTGGTTAAAAAAATCCTTGTCCTAGGCTGAGTCCTAACCCTAACCCTAGGCAGATAAATCAGCCTAGGTATAGGGATGGTGCCAAGGAAAAAGCTGTGAAAGCTGCCATGTTGTTGCACTTTTGTACTCCCTTTGGGATGCCTTTCACAGCTGCCAAGTGCCTGGAGCTCAGGGCTTCCTGGTTTAAAACACCATGTCCCTAGCTGAGACTGGAGGCAAGTAATTCAGCCTAGCCTTAGCAATGGTGCCAATGAAAACGTGTGGAGGCAGCCATTTTCTGGCACTTTTGTGCTCCCCTTGGGATGCCTTTCGCAGCTGCCGTGTGCCTGGAGCTCAGAGCTTCCTGGTTTAAAAAGCTCTACACCTAGGCGTAACCCTAACCCTAATCGTAACACTGGTCATTTAAATCAGCCTGGGTTTAGGAATTATCCCAATGGAAAAGCTGTGGAGACAGCCATGTTGTGGCACTTTTGTGCTCCCCTTGGGATGCCTTTCACAGCTGCAGTGTGCTTAGAGCACAGGGCTTCCTGGTGTAAAAAACCACAACTTTAGCCCAAACTGGAGGCTTCTAAATCAGCCTTCGTTTCGGGAGGTCCTCAAAGAAAAAGCTGTGGAGGCAGGCATGTTGAGGCACTTCTGCGCTCTTCTTGGGTAGTACTTCGCAGCTGCTGTGTTCTTGGAACTCAGGGCTTTCTGGTTAAAAGAACACTAACCCTAGGCCTAACTCAAACCTTAAGCCTAGGAAGGAAAATCAGCCTATGATTGGGGATGGTCTCATGGAAATAGCAGTGGAGGCAGCCAAGTTGTGTCACTTTTGCGCTCCCCTTGGGATGCCTTTAACAGCTGCAGTGTGCCTGGAGCACAGGGCTTCCTGGTTTTAAATGTCCTAGGACTAGGCCTAACAGTAACCCTAGGAAGGTAAATCAGCCGGGTATTAGGGTTCTTCCTAAGGAAAAAGCTGTGAAAGCAGCCATGTTGTGGCACTTCTGCACTCCCTTTGGGATGCCTTTGGCAGATGCAGTAAGCTTGGAACTCAGGGCTTCCTGGTTAAAAAAATCCTAGCCCTAGGCTGAGCCCTAACCCTAACCCTAGGCAGATAAATCAGCCTAGGTATAGGGATGGTGCCAAGGAAAAAGCTGTGAAAGCTGCCATGTTGTTGCACTTTTGTACTCCCTTTGGGATGCCTGTCACAGCTGCCGTGTGCCTGGAGCTCAGGGCTTCCTGGTTTAAAAAACCATGTCCCTAGCTGAGACTGGAGGCAGGTGATTCAGCCTAGGCTTAGCAATGGTGCCAATGAAAACGTGTGGAGGCAGCCATATTCTGGCACTTTTGTGCTCCCCTTGGGATGCCTTTCACAGCTGCCGTGTGCCTGGAGCTCAGAGCTTGCTGGTTTAAAAAGCTCCACACCTAGGCATAACCCTAACCCTAACCGTAACACTGGTCATTTAAATCAGCCTGGGTTTAGGAATTATCCCAAGGGAAAAGCTGTGGAGACAGCCATGTTGTGGCACTTTTGCGCTCCCCTTGGGATGCCTTTCACAGCTGCAGTGAGCTTGGAGCACAGGGCTTCCTGGTGTAAAAAACCACAACTTTAGCCCAAACTGGAGGCTTCTAAATCAGCCTTCGTTTCGGGATATCCCCAAGGAAAAAGCTGTGGAGGCAGGCATGTTGAGGCACTTCTGCGCTCTTCTTGGGTAGTCCTTCGCAGCTGCTGTGTTCTTGGAACTCAGGGCTTTCTGGTTAAAAGAACACTAACCCTAGGCCTAACTCAAACCTTAAGCCTAGGAAGGAAAATCAGCCTATGATTCGGGATGGTCTCATGGAAATAGCAGTGGAGGCAGCCAAGTTGTGTCACTTTTGCGCTCCCCTTGGGATGCCTTTAACAGCTGCAGTGTGCCTGAAGCACAGGTCTTCCTGGTTTTAAAAGTCCTAGGCCTAGGCCTAACAGTAACCCTAGGAAGGTAAATCAGCCGGGTATTACGGTTCTTCCTAAGGAAAAAGCTGTGAAAGCAGCCATGTTGTGGCACTTCTGCACTCCCATTGGGATGCCTTTGGCAGATGCAGTAAGCCTGGAACTCAGGGCTTCCTGGTTAAAAAAATCCTAGCCCTAGGCTGAGCCCTAACCCTAACCCTAGGCAGATAAATCAGCCTAGGTAGAGGGATGGTGCCAAGGAAAAAGCTGTGAAAGCTGCCATGTTGTTGCACTTTTGTACTCCCCTTGGGATGCCTTTCACAGCTGCCAAGTGTCTGGAGCTCAGGGCTTCCTGGTTTAAAAAACCATGTCCCTAGCTGAGACTGGAGGCAGGTAATTCAGCCTAGGCTTAGCAATGGTGCCAATGAAAACGTGTGGAGGCAGCCATTTTCTGGCACTTTTGTGCTCCCCTTGGGATGCCTTTCGCAGCTGCCGTGTGCCTGGAGCTCAGAGCTTCCTGGTTTAAAAAGCTCTACACCTAGGCGTAACCCTAACCCTAACCGTAACACTGGTCATTTAAATCAGCCTGGGTTTAGGAATTATCCCAAGGGAAAAGCTGTGGAGACAGCCATGTTGTGGCACTTTTGTGCTCCCCTTGGGATGCCTTTCACAGCTGCAGTGTGCTTAGAGCACAGGGCTTCCTGGTGTAAAAAACCACAACTTTAGCCTAAACTGGAGGCTTCTAAATCAGCCTTCGTTTCGGGACGTCCTCAAAGAAAAAGCTGTGGAGGCAGGCATGTTGAGGCACTTCTGCGCTCTTCTTGGGTAGTCCTTCACAGCTGCTGTGTTCTTGGAACTCAGGGCTTTCTGGTTAAAAGAACACTAACCCTAGGCCTAACTCAAACCTTAAGCCTAGGAAGGAAAATCAGCCTATGATTCGGGATGGTCTCATGGAAATAGCAGTGGAGGCAGCCAAGTTGTGTCACTTTTGCGCTCCCCTTGGGATGCCTTTAACAGCTGCAGTGTGCCTGGAGCACAGGGCTTCCTGGTTTTAAAAGTCCTAGGCCTAAGCCTAACAGTAACCCTAGGAAGGTAAATCAGCCGGGTATTAGGGTTCTTCCTAAGGAAAAAGCTGTGAAAGCAGCCATGTTGTGGCACTTCTGCACTCCCTTTGGGATGCCTTTGGCAGATGCAGTAAGCCTGGAACTCAGGGCTTCCTGGTTAAAAAAATCCTTGCCCTTGGCTGAGCCCTAACCCTAACCCTAGGCAGATAAATCAGCCTAGATATAGGGATGGTGCCAAGGAAAAAGCTGTGAAAGCTGCCATGTTGTTGCACTTTTGTACTCCCCTTGGGATGCCTTTCACAGCTGCCGTGTGCCTGGAGCTCAGGGCTTCCTGGTTTAAAAAACCATGTCCCTAGCTGAGACTGGAGGCAGGTAATTCAGCCTAGGCTTAGCAATGGTGCCAATGAAAACGTGTGGAGGCAGCCATTTTCTGGCACTTTTGTGCTCCCCTTGGGATGCCTTTCGCAGCTGCCGTGTGCCTGGAGCTCAGAGCTTGCTGGTTTAAAAAGCTCTACACCTAGGCATAACCCTAACCCTAACCGTAACACTGGTCATTTAAATCAGCCTGGGTTTAGGAATTATCCCAAGGGAAAAGCTGTGGAGACAGCCATGTTGTGGCACTTTTGCGCTCCCCTTGGGATGCCTTTCACAGCTGCAGTGTGCTTAGAGCACAGGGCTTCCTGGTGTAAAAAACCACAACTTTAGCCCAAACTGGAGGCTTCTAAATCAGCCTTCGTTTCGGGACGTCCTCAGAGAAAAAGCTGTGGAGGCAGGCATGTTGAGGCACTTCTGCGCTCTTCTTGGGTAGTACTTCGCAGCTGCTGTGTTCTTGGAACTCAGGGCTTTCTGTTTAAAAGGACACTAACCCTAGGCCTAACTCAAACCTTAAGCCTAGGAAGGAAAATCAGCCTATGATTCGGGATGGTCTCATGGAAATAGCAGTGGAGGCAGCCAAGTTGTGTCACTTTTGCGCTCCCCTTGGGATGCCTTTAACAGCTGCAGTGTGCCTGGAGCACAGGGCTTCCTGGTTTAAATGTCCTAAGCCTAAGCCTAACAGTAACCCTAGGAAGGTAAATCAGCCGGGTATTAGGGTTCTTCCTAAGGAAAAAGCTGTGAAAGCAGCCATGTTGTGGCACTTCACCGCTCCCTTTGGGATGCCTTTGGCAGATGCAGTAAGCCAGGAACTCAGGGCTTCCTGGTTAAAAAAATCCTAGTCCTAGGCTGAGTCCTAACCCTAACCCTAGGCAGATAAATCAGCCTAGGTATAGGGATGGTGCCAAGGAAAAAGCTGTGAAAGCTGCCATGTTGTTGCACTTTTGTACTCCCTTTGGGATGCCTTTCACAGCTGCCAAGTGCCTGGAGCTCAGGGCTTCCTGGTTTAAAACACCATGTCCCTAGCTGAGACTGGAGGCAAGTAATTCAGCCTAGCCTTAGCAATGGTGCCAATGAAAACGTGTGGAGGCAGCCATTTTCTGGCACTTTTGTGCTCCCCTTGGGATGCCTTTCGCAGCTGCCGTGTGCCTGGAGCTCAGAGCTTGCTGGTTTAAAAAGCTCTACACCTAGGCGTAGCCCTAACCCTAATCGTAACACTGGTCATTTAAATCAGCCTGGTTTTAGGAATTATCCCAATGGAAAAGCTGTGGAGACAGCCATGTTGTGGCACTTTTGTGCTCCCCTTGGGATGCCTTTCACAGCTGCAGTGTGCTTAGAGCACAGGGCTTCCTGGTGTAAAAAACCACAACTTTAGCCCAAACTGGAGGCTTCTAAATCAGCCTTCGTTTCGGGACGTCCTCAAAGAAAAAGCTGTGGAGGCAGGCATGTTGAGGCACTTCTGCGCTCTTCTTGGGTAGTACTTCGCAGCTGCTGTGTTCTTGGAACTCAGGGCTTTCTGGTTAAAAGAACACTAACCCTAGGCCTAACTCAAACCTTAAGCCTAGGAAGGAAAATCAGCCTATGATTCGGGATGGTCTCATGGAAATAGCAGTGGAGGCAGCCAAGTTGTGTCACTTTTGCGCTCCCCTTGGGATGCCTTTAACAGCTGCAGTGTGCCTGGAGCACAGGGCTTCCTGGTTTTAAAAGTCCTAGGCCTAGGCCTAACAGTAACCCTAGGAAGGTAAATCAGCCGGGTATTAGGGTTCTTCCTAAGGAAAAAGCTGTGAAAGCAGCCATGTTGTGGCACTTCTGCACTCCCTTTGGGATGCCTTTGGCAGATGCAGTAAGCTTGGAACTCAGGGCTTCCTGGTTAAAAAAATCCTAGCCCTAGGCTGAGCCCTAACCCTAACCCTAGGCAGATAAATCAGCCTAGGTATAGGGATGGTGCCAAGGAAAAAGCTGTGAAAGCTGCCATGTTGTTGCACTTTTGTACTCCCTTTGGGATGCCTGTCACAGCTGCCGTGTGCCTGGAGCTCAGGGCTTCCTGGTTTAAAAAACCATGTCCCTAGCTGAGACTGGAGGCAGGTGATTCAGCCTAGGCTTAGCAATGGTGCCAATGAAAACGTGTGGAGGCAGCCATATTCTGGCACTTTTGTGCTCCCCTTGGGATGCCTTTCACAGCTGCCGTGTGCCTGGAGCTCAGAGCTTGCTGGTTTAAAAAGCTCCACACCTAGGCATAACCCTAACCCTAACCGTAACACTGGTCATTTAAATCAGCCTGGGTTTAGGAATTATCCCAAGGGAAAAGCTGTGGAGACAGCCATGTTGTGGCACTTTTGCGCTCCCCTTGGGATGCCTTTCACAGCTGCAGTGAGCTTGGAGCACAGGGCTTCCTGGTTTAAAAAACCACAACTTTAGCCCAAACTGGAGGCTTCTAAATCAGCCTTCGTTTCGGGACGTCCTCAGAGAAAAAGCTGTGGAGGCAGGCATGTTGAGGCACTTCTGCGCTCTTCTTGGGTAGTACTTCGCAGCTGCTGTGTTCTTGGAACTCAGGGCTTTCTGGTTAAAAGAACACTAACCCTAGGCCTAACTCAAACCTTAAGCCTAGGAAGGAAAATCAGCCTATGATTCGGGATGGTCTCATGGAAATAGCAGTGGAGGCAGCCAAGTTGTTTCACTTTTGCGCTCCCCTTGGGATGCCTTTAACAGCTGCAGTGTGCCTGGAGCACAGGGCTTCCTGGTTTAAATGTCCTAGGCCTAAGCCTAACAGTAACCCTAGGAAGGTAAATCAGCCGGGTATTAGGGTTCTTCCTAAGGAAAAAGCTGTGAAAGCAGCCATGTTGTGGCACTTCACCGCTCCCTTTGGGATGCCTTTGGCAGATGCAGTAAGCCAGGAACTCAGGGCTTCCTGGTTAAAAAAATCCTAGTCCTAGGCTGAGTCCTAACCCTAACCCTAGGCAGATAAATCAGCCTAGGTATAGGGATGGTGCCAAGGAAAAAGCTGTGAAAGCTGCCATGTTGTTGCACTTTTGTACTCCCTTTGGGATGCCTTTCACAGCTGCCAAGTGCCTGGAGCTCAGGGCTTCCTGGTTTAAAACACCATGTCCCTAGCTGAGACTGGAGGCAAGTAATTCAGCCTAGCCTTAGCAATGGTGCCAATGAAAACGTGTGGAGGCAGCCATTTTCTGGCACTTTTGTGCTCCCCTTGGGATGCCTTTCGCAGCTGCCGTGTGCCTGGAGCTCAGAGCTTGCTGGTTTAAAAAGCTCTACACCTAGGCGTAACCCTAACCCTAACCGTAACACTGCTCATTTAAATCAGCCTGGGTTTAGGAATTATCCCAAGGGAAAAGCTGTGGAGACAGCCATGTTGTGGCACTTTTGCGCTCCCCTTGGGATGCCTTTCACAGCTGCAGTGTGCTTAGAGCACAGGGCTTCCTGGTGTAAAAAACCACAACTTTAGCCCAAACTGGAGGCTTCTAAATCAGCCTTCGTTTCGGGACGTCCTCAAAGAAAAAGCTGTGGAGGCAGGCATGTTGAGGCACTTCTGCGCTCTTCTTGGGTAGTACTTCGCAGCTGCTGTGTTCTTGGAACTCAGGGCTTTCTGGTTAAAAGAACACTAACCCTAGGCCTAACTCAAACCTTAAGCCTAGGAAGGAAAATCAGCCTATGATTCGGGATGGTCTCATGGAAATAGCAGTGGAGGCAGCCAAGTTGTGTCACTTTTGCGCTCCCCTTGGGATGCCTTTAACAGCTGCAGTGTGCCTGGAGCACAGGGCTTCCTGGTTTTAAAAGTCCTAGGCCTAGGCCTAACAGTAACCCTAGGAAGGTAAATCAGCCGGGTGTTAGGGTTCTTCCTAAGGAAAAAGCTGTGAAAGCAGCCATGTTGTGGCACTTCTGCACTCCCTTTGGGATGCCTTTGGCAGATGCAGTAAGCTTGGAACTCAGGGCTTCCTGGTTAAAAAAATCCTAGCCCTAGGCTGAGCCCTAACCCTAACCCTAGGCAGATAAATCAGCCTAGGTATAGGGATGGTGCCAAGGAAAAAGCTGTGAAAGCTGCCATGTTGTTGCACTTTTGTACTCCCCTTGGGATGCCTGTCACAGCTGCCGTGTGCCTGGAGCTCAGGGCTTCCTGGTTTAAAAAACCATGTCCCTAGCTGAGACTGGAGGCAGGTGATTCAGCCTAGGCTTAGCAATGGTGCCAATGAAAACGTGTGGAGGCAGCCATATTCTGGCACTTTTGTGCTCCCCTTGGGATGCCTTTCACAGCTGCCGTGTGCCTGGAGCTCAGAGCTTGCTGGTTTAAAAAGCTCCACACCTAGGCATAACCCTAACCCTAACCGTAACACTGGTCATTTAAATCAGCCTGGGTTTAGGAATTATCCCAAGGCAAAAGCTGTGGAGACAGCCATGTTGTGGCACTTTTGCGCTCCCCTTGGGATGCCTTTCACAGCTGCAGTGAGCTTGGAGCACAGGGCTTCCTGGTGTAAAAAACCACAACTTTAGCCCAAACTGGAGGCTTCTAAATCAGCCTTCGTTTCGGGACGTCCTCAGAGAAAAAGCTGTGGAGGCAGGCATGTTGAGGCACTTCTGCGCTCTTCTTGGGTAGTACTTCGCAGCTGCTGTGTTCTTGGAACTCAGGGCTTTCTGGTTAAAAGAACACTAACCCTAGGCCTAACTCAAACCTTAAGCCTAGGAAGGAAAATCAGCCTATGATTCGGGATGGTCTCATGGAAATAGCAGTGGAGGCAGCCAAGTTGTGTCACTTTTGCGCTCCCCTTGGGATGCCTTTAACAGCTGCAGTGTGCCTGGAGCACAGGGCTTCCTGGTTTTAAAAGTCCTAGGCCTAAGCCTAACAGTAACCCTAGGAAGGTAAATCAGCCGGGTATTAGGGTTCTTCCTAAGGAAAAAGCTGTGAAAGCAGCCATGTTGTGGCACTTCTGCGCTCCCCTTGGGATGCCTTTAACAGCTGCAGTGTGCCTGAAGCACAGGTCTTCCTGGTTTTAAAAGTCCTAGGCCTAGGCCTAACAGTAACCCTAGGAAGGTAAATCAGCCGGGTATTAGGGTTCTTCCTAAGGAAAAAGCTGTGAAAGCAGCCATGTTTTGGCACTTCTGCACTCCCTTTGGGATGCCTTTGGCAGATGCAGTAAGCCTGGAACTCAGGGCTTCCTGGTTAAAAAAATCCTTGCTCTTGGCTGAGCCCTAACCCTAACCCTAGGCAGATAAATCAGCCTAGGTATAGGGATGGTGCCAAGGAAAAAGCTGTGAAAGCTGCCATGTTGTTGCACTTTTGTACTCCCCTTGGGATGCCTTTCACAGCTGCCGTGTGCCTGGAGCTCAGGGCTTCCTGGTTTAAAAAACCATGTCCCTAGCTGAGACTGGAGGCAGGTAATTCAGCCTAGGCTTAGCAATGGTGCCAATGAAAACGTGTGGAGGCAGCCATTTTCTGGCACTTTTGTGCTCCCCTTGGGATGCCTTTCGCAGCTGCCGTGTGCCTGGAGCTCAGAGCTTGCTGGTTTAAAAAGCTCTACACCTAGGCGTAACCCTAACCCTAACCGTAACACTGGTCATTTAAATCAGCCTGGGTTTAGGAATTATCCCAAGGGAAAAGCTGTGGAGACAGCCATGTTGTGGCACTTTTGCGCTCCCCTTGGGATGCCTTTCACAGCTGCAGTGTGCTTAGAGCACAGGGCTTCCTGGTGTAAAAAACCACAACTTTAGCCCAAACTGGAGGCTTCTAAATCAGCCTTCGTTTCGGGATATCCCCAAGGAAAAAGCTGTGGAGGCAGGCATGTTGAGGCACTTCTGCGCTCTTCTTGGGTAGTACTTCGCAGCTGCTGTGTTCTTGGAACTCAGGGCTTTCTGGTTAAAAGAACACTAACCCTAGGCCTAACTCAAACCTTAAGCCTAGGAAGGAAAATCAGCCTATGATTCGGGATGGTCTCATGGAAATAGCAGTGGAGGCAGCCAAGTTGTGTCACTTTTGCGCTCCCCTTGGGATGCCTTTAACAGCTGCAGTGTGCCTGGA
Organism: Ammospiza caudacuta; assembly: GCF_027887145.1. Lineage (NCBI taxonomy): Eukaryota > Metazoa > Chordata > Aves > Passeriformes > Passerellidae > Ammospiza > Ammospiza caudacuta. The sequence goes on along the minus strand of NW_026683127.1, from coordinate 2,041,435 downwards.
GCACAGGGCTTCCTGGTTTTAAAAGTCCTAGGCCTAAGCCTAACAGTAACCCTAGGAAGGTAAATCAGCCGGGTATTAGGGTTCTTCCTAAGGAAAAAGCTGTGAAAGCAGCCATGTTGTGGCACTTCACCGCTCCCTTTGGGATGCCTTTGGCAGATGCAGTAAGCCAGGAACTCAGGGCTTCCTGGTTAAAAAAATCCTAGCCCTAGGCTGAGCCCTAACCCTAACCCTAGGCAGATAAATCAGCCTAGGTATAGGGATGGTGCCAAGGAAAAAGCTGTGAAAGCTGCCATGTTGTTGCACTTTTGTACTCCCTTTGGGATGCCTTTCACAGCTGCCAAGTGCCTGGAGCTCAGGGCTTCCTGGTTTAAAACACCATGTCCCTAGCTGAGACTGGAGGCAAGTAATACAGCCTAGCCTTAGCAATGGTGCCAATGAAAACGTGTGGAGGCAGCCATTTTCTGGCACTTTTGTGCTCCCCTTGGGATGCCTTTCGCAGCTGCCGTGTGCCTGGAGCTCAGAGCTTGCTGGTTTAAAAAGCTCTACACCTAGGCGTAACCCTAACCCTAATCGTAACACTGGTCATTTAAATCAGCCTGGGTTTAGGAATTATCCCAAGGGAAAAGCTGTGGAGACAGCCATGTTGTGGCACTTTTGCGCTCCCCTTGGGATGCCTTTCACAGCTGCAGTGTGCTTAGAGCACAGGGCTTCCTGGTGTAAAAAACCACAACTTTAGCCCAAACTGGAGGCTTCTAAATCAGCCTTCGTTTCGGGACGTCCTCAAAGAAAAAGCTGTGGAGGCAGGCATGTTGAGGCACTTCTGCGCTCTTCTTGGGTAGTACTTCGCAGCTGCTGTGTTCTTGGAACTCAGGGCTTTCTGGTTAAAAGAACACTAACCCTAGGCCTAACTCAAACCTTAAGCCTAGGAAGGAAAATCAGCCTATGATTCAGGATGGTCTCATGGAAATAGCAGTGGAGGCAGCCAAGTTGTGTCACTTTTGCGCTCCCCTTGGGATGCCTTTAACAGCTGCAGTGTGCCTGGAGCACAGGGCTTCCTGGTTTTAAAAGTCCTAGGCCTAAGCCTAACAGTAACCCTAGGAAGGTAAATCAGCCGGGTATTAGGGTTCTTCCTAAGGAAAAAGCTGTGAAAGCAGCCATGTTGTGGCACTTCTGCGCTCCCTTTGGTATGCCTTTGGCAGATGAAGTAAGCCTGGAACTCAGGGCTTCCTGGTTAAAAAAATCCTAGCCCTAGGCTGAGCCCTAACCCTAACCCTAGGCAGATAAATCAGCCTAGGTATAGGGATGGTGCCAAGGAAAAAGCTGTGAAAGCTGCCATGTTGTTGCACTTTTGTACTCCCCTTGGGATGCCTTTCACAGCTGCCGTGTGCCTGGAGCTCAGGGCTTCCTGGTTTAAAAAACCATGTCCCTAGCTGAGACTGGAGGCAGGTAATTCAGCCTAGGCTTAGCAATGGTGCCAATGAAAACGTGTGGAGGCAGCCATTTTCTGGCACTTTTGTGCTCCCCTTGGGATGCCTTTCGCAGCTGCCGTGTGCCTGGAGCTCAGAGCTTGCTGGTTGAAAAAGTCCTAGGCCTAAGCCTAACAGTAACCCTAACCGTAACACTGGTCATTTAAATCAGCCTGGGTTTAGGAATTATCCCAAGGGAAAAGCTGTGGAGACAGCCATGTTGTGGCACTTTTGCGCTCCCCTTGGGATGCCTTTCACAGCTGCAGTGTGCTTAGAGCACAGGGCTTCCTGGTGTAAAAAACCACAACTTTAGCCCAAACTGGAGGCTTCTAAATCAGCCTTCGTTTCGGGACGTCCTCAGAGAAAAAGCTGTGGAGGCAGGCATGTTGAGGCACTTCTGCGCTCTTCTTGGGTAGTACTTCGCAGCTGCTGTGTTCTTGGAACTCAGGGCTTTCTGGTTAAAAGAACACTAACCCTAGGCCTAACTCAAACCTTAAGCCTAGGAAGGAAAATCAGCCTATGATTGGGGATGGTCTCATGGAAATAGCAGTGGAGGCAGCCAAGTTGTGTCACTTTTGCGCTCCCCTTGGGATGCCTTTAACAGCTGCAGTGTGCCTGGAGCACAGGGCTTCCTGGTTTAAATGTCCTAGGCCTAAGCCTAACAGTAACCCTAGGAAGGTAAATCAGCCGGGTATTAGGGTTCTTCCTAAGGAAAAAGCTGTGAAAGCAGCCATGTTGTGGCACTTCACCGCTCCCTTTGGGATGCCTTTGGGAGATGCAGTAAGCCAGGAACTCAGGGCTTCCTGGTTAAAAAAATCCTAGTCCTAGGCTGAGTCCTAACCCTAACCCTAGGCAGATAAATCAGCCTAGGTATAGGGATGGTGCCAAGGAAAAAGCTGTGAAAGCTGCCATGTTGTTGCACTTTTGTACTCCCTTTGGGATGCCTTTCACAGCTGCCAAGTGCCTGGAGCTCAGGGCTTCCTGGTTTAAAACACCATGTCCCTAGCTGAGACTGGAGGCAAGTAATTCAGCCTAGCCTTAGCAATGGTGCCAATGAAAACGTGTGGAGGCAGCCATTTTCTGGCACTTTTGTGCTCCCCTTGGGATGCCTTTCGCAGCTGCCGTGTGCCTGGAGCTCAGAGCTTGCTGGTTTAAAAAGCTCTACACCTAGGCGTAACCCTAACCCTAACCGTAACACTGCTCATTTAAATCAGCCTGGGTTTAGGAATTATCCCAAGGGAAAAGCTGTGGAGACAGCCATGTTGTGGCACTTTTGCGCTCCCCTTGGGATGCCTTTCACAGCTGCAGTGTGCTTAGAGCACAGGGCTTCCTGGTGTAAAAAACCACAACTTTAGCCCAAACTGGAGGCTTCTAAATCAGCCTTCGTTTCGGGACGTCCTCAAAGAAAAAGCTGTGGAGGCAGGCATGTTGAGGCACTTCTGCGCTCTTCTTGGGTAGTACTTCGCAGCTGCTGTGTTCTTGGAACTCAGGGCTTTCTGGTTAAAAGAACACTAACCCTAGGCCTAACTCAAACCTTAAGCCTAGGAAGGAAAATCAGCCTATGATTCGGGATGGTCTCATGGAAATAGCAGTGGAGGCAGCCAAGTTGTGTCACTTTTGCGCTCCCCTTGGGATGCCTTTAACAGCTGCAGTGTGCCTGGAGCACAGGGCTTCCTGGTTTTAAAAGTCCTAGGCCTAGGCCTAACAGTAACCCTAGGAAGGTAAATCAGCCGGGTGTTAGGGTTCTTCCTAAGGAAAAAGCTGTGAAAGCAGCCATGTTGTGGCACTTCTGCACTCCCTTTGGGATGCCTTTGGCAGATGCAGTAAGCTTGGAACTCAGGGCTTCCTGGTTAAAAAAATCCTAGCCCTAGGCTGAGCCCTAACCCTAACCCTAGGCAGATAAATCAGCCTAGGTATAGGGATGGTGCCAAGGAAAAAGCTGTGAAAGCTGCCATGTTGTTGCACTTTTGTACTCCCCTTGGGATGCCTGTCACAGCTGCCGTGTGCCTGGAGCTCAGGGCTTCCTGGTTTAAAAAACCATGTCCCTAGCTGAGACTGGAGGCAGGTGATTCAGCCTAGGCTTAGCAATGGTGCCAATGAAAACGTGTGGAGGCAGCCATATTCTGGCACTTTTGTGCTCCCCTTGGGATGCCTTTCACAGCTGCCGTGTGCCTGGAGCTCAGAGCTTGCTGGTTTAAAAAGCTCCACACCTAGGCATAACCCTAACCCTAACCGTAACACTGGTCATTTAAATCAGCCTGGGTTTAGGAATTATCCCAAGTGAAAAGCTGTGGAGACAGCCATGTTGTGGCACTTTTGCGCTCCCCTTGGGATGCCTTTCACAGCTGCAGTGAGCTTGGAGCACAGGGCTTCCTGGTGTAAAAAACCACAACTTTAGCCCAAACTGGAGGCTTCTAAATCAGCCTTCGTTTCGGGACGTCCTCAGAGAAAAAGCTGTGGAGGCAGGCATGTTGAGGCACTTCTGCGCTCTTCTTGGGTAGTACTTCGCAGCTGCTGTGTTCTTGGAACTCAGGGCTTTCTGGTTAAAAGAACACTAACCCTAGGCCTAACTCAAACCTTAAGCCTAGGAAGGAAAATCAGCCTATGATTCGGGATGGTCTCATGGAAATAGCAGTGGAGGCAGCCAAGTTGTGTCACTTTTGCGCTCCCCTTGGGATGCCTTTAACAGCTGCAGTGTGCCTGGAGCACAGGGCTTCCTGGTTTAAATGTCCTAGGCCTAAGCCTAACAGTAACCCTAGGAAGGTAAATCAGCCGGGTATTAGGGTTCTTCCTAAGGAAAAAGCTGTGAAAGCAGCCATGTTGTGGCACTTCTGCGCTCCCCTTGGGATGCCTTTAACAGCTGCAGTGTGCCTGAAGCACAGGTCTTCCTGGTTTTAACAGTCCTAGGCCTAGGCCTAACAGTAACCCTAGGAAGGTAAATCAGCCGGGTATTAGGGTTCTTCCTAAGGAAAAAGCTGTGAAAGCAGCCATGTTTTGGCACTTCTGCACTCCCTTTGGGATGCCTTTGGCAGATGCAGTAAGCCTGGAACTCAGGGCTTCCTGGTTAAAAAAATCCTTGCTCTTGGCTGAGCCCTAACCCTAACCCTAGGCAGATAAATCAGCCTAGGTATAGGGATGGTGCCAAGGAAAAAGCTGTGAAAGCTGCCATGTTGTTGCACTTTTGTACTCCCCTTGGGATGCCTTTCACAGCTGCCGTGTGCCTGGAGCTCAGGGCTTCCTGGTTTAAAAAACCATGTCCCTAGCTGAGACTGGAGGCAGGTAATTCAGCCTAGGCTTAGCAATGGTGCCAATGAAAACGTGTGGAGGCAGCCATTTTCTGGCACTTTTGTGCTCCCCTTGGGATGCCTTTCGCAGCTGCCGTGTGCCTGGAGCTCAGAGCTTGCTGGTTTAAAAAGCTCTACACCTAGGCGTAACCCTAACCCTAACCGTAACACTGGTCATTTAAATCAGCCTGGGTTTAGGAATTATCCCAAGGGAAAAGCTGTGGAGACAGCCATGTTGTGGCACTTTTGCGCTCCCCTTGGGATGCCTTTCACAGCTGCAGTGTGCTTAGAGCACAGGGCTTCCTGGTGTAAAAAACCACAACTTTAGCCCAAACTGGAGGCTTCTAAATCAGCCTTCGTTTCGGGATATCCCCAAGGAAAAAGCTGTGGAGGCAGGCATGTTGAGGCACTTCTGCGCTCTTCTTGGGTAGTACTTCGCAGCTGCTGTGTTCTTGGAACTCAGGGCTTTCTGGTTAAAAGAACACTAACCCTAGGCCTAACTCAAACCTTAAGCCTAGGAAGGAAAATCAGCCTATGATTCGGGATGGTCTCATGGAAATAGCAGTGGAGGCAGCCAAGTTGTGTCACTTTTGCGCTCCCCTTGGGATGCCTTTAACAGCTGCAGTGTGCCTGGAGCACAGGGCTTCCTGGTTTTAAAAGTCCTAGGCCTAAGCCTAACAGTAACCCTAGGAAGGTAAATCAGCCGGGTATTAGGGTTCTTCCTAAGGAAAAAGCTGTGAAAGCAGCCATGTTGTGGCACTTCACCGCTCCCTTTGGGATGCCTTTGGCAGATGCAGTAAGCCAGGAACTCAGGGCTTCCTGGTTAAAAAAATCCTAGCCCTAGGCTGAGCCCTAACCCTAACCCTAGGCAGATAAATCAGCCTAGGTATAGGGATGGTGCCAAGGAAAAAGCTGTGAAAGCTGCCATGTTGTTGCACTTTTGTACTCCCTTTGGGATGCCTTTCACAGCTGCCAAGTGCCTGGAGCTCAGGGCTTCCTGGTTTAAAACACCATGTCCCTAGCTGAGACTGGAGGCAAGTAATACAGCCTAGCCTTAGCAATGGTGCCAATGAAAACGTGTGGAGGCAGCCATTTTCTGGCACTTTTGTGCTCCCCTTGGGATGCCTTTCGCAGCTGCCGTGTGCCTGGAGCTCAGAGCTTGCTGGTTTAAAAAGCTCTACACCTAGGCGTAACCCTAACCCTAATCGTAACACTGGTCATTTAAATCAGCCTGGGTTTAGGAATTATCCCAATGGAAAAGCTGTGGAGACAGCCATGTTGTGGCACTTTTGCGCTCCCCTTGGGATGCCTTTCACAGCTGCAGTGTGCTTAGAGCACAGGGCTTCCTGGTGTAAAAAACCACAACTTTAGCCCAAACTGGAGGCTTCTAAATCAGCCTTCGTTTCGGGACGTCCTCAAAGAAAAAGCTGTGGAGGCAGGCATGTTGAGGCACTTCTGCGCTCTTCTTGGGTAGTACTTCGCAGCTGCTGTGTTCTTGGAACTCAGGGCTTTCTGGTTAAAAGAACACTAACCCTAGGCCTAACTCAAACCTTAAGCCTAGGAAGGAAAATCAGCCTATGATTCAGGATGGTCTCATGGAAATAGCAGTGGAGGCAGCCAAGTTGTGTCACTTTTGCGCTCCCCTTGGGATGCCTTTAACAGCTGCAGTGTGCCTGGAGCACAGGGCTTCCTGGTTTTAAAAGTCCTAGGCCTAAGCCTAACAGTAACCCTAGGAAGGTAAATCAGCCGGCTATTAGGGTTCTTCCTAAGGAAAAAGCTGTGAAAGCAGCCATGTTGTGGCACTTCTGCGCTCCCTTTGGGATGCCTTTGGCAGATGAAGTAAGCCTGGAACTCAGGGCTTCCTGGTTAAAAAAATCCTAGCCCTAGGCTGAGCCCTAACCCTAACCCTAGGCAGATAAATCAGCCTAGGTATAGGGATGGTGCCAAGGAAAAAGCTGTGAAAGCTGCCATGTTGTTGCACTTTTGTACTCCCCTTGGGATGCCTTTCACAGCTGCCGTGTGCCTGGAGCTCAGGGCTTCCTGGTTTAAAAAACCATGTCCCTAGCTGAGACTGGAGGCAGGTAATTCAGCCTAGGCTTAGCAATGGTGCCAATGAAAACGTGTGGAGGCAGCCATTTTCTGGCACTTTTGTGCTCCCCTTGGGATGCCTTTCGCAGCTGCCGTGTGCCTGGAGCTCAGAGCTTGCTGGTTGTAAAAGTCCTAGGCCTAAGCCTAACAGTAACCCTAACCGTAACACTGGTCATTTAAATCAGCCTGGGTTTAGGAATTATCCCAAGGGAAAAGCTGTGGAGACAGCCATGTTGTGGCACTTTTGCGCTCCCCTTGGGATGCCTTTCACAGCTGCAGTGTGCTTAGAGCACAGGGCTTCCTGGTGTAAAAAACCACAACTTTAGCCCAAACTGGAGGCTTCTAAATCAGCCTTCGTTTCGGGACGTCCTCAGAGAAAAAGCTGTGGAGGCAGGCATGTTGAGGCACTTCTGCGCTCTTCTTGGGTAGTCCTTCGCAGCTGCTGTGTTCTTGGAACTCAGGGCTTTCTGGTTAAAAGAACACTAACCCTAGGCCTAACTCAAACCTTAAGCCTAGGAAGGAAAATCAGCCTATGATTCGGGATGGTCTCATGGAAATAGCAGTGGAGGCAGCCAAGTTGTGTCACTTTTGCGCTCCCCTTGGGATGCCTTTAACAGCTGCAGTGTGCCTGGAGCACAGGGCTTCCTGGTTTAAATGTCCTAGGCCTAAGCCTAACAGTAACCCTAGGAAGGTAAATCAGCCGGGTATTAGGGTTCTTCCTAAGGAAAAAGCTGTGAAAGCAGCCATGTTGTGGCACTTCACCGCTCCCTTTGGGATGCCTTTGGCAGATGCAGTAAGCCAGGAACTCAGGGCTTCCTGGTTAAAAAAATCCTAGTCCTAGGCTGAGCCCTAACCCTAACCCTAGGCAGATAAATCAGCCTAGGTATAGGGATGGTGCCAAGGAAAAAGCTGTGAAAGCTGCCATGTTGTTGCACTTTTGTACTCCCTTTGGGATGCCTTTCACAGCTGCCAAGTGCCTGGAGCTCAGGGCTTCCTGGTTTAAAACACCATGTCCCTAGCTGAGACTGGAGGCAGGTAATTCAGCCTAGCCTTAGCAATGGTGCCAATGAAAACGTGTGGAGGCAGCCATTTTCTGGCACTTTTGTGCTCCCCTTGGGATGCCTTTCGCAGCTGCCGTGTGCCTGGAGCTCAGAGCTTGCTGGTTTAAAAAGCTCTACACCTAGGCGTAACCCTAACCCTAACCGTAACACTGGTCATTTAAATCAGCCTGGGTTTAGGAATTATCCCAAGGGAAAAGCTGTGGAGACAGCCATGTTGTGGCACTTTTGCGCTCCCCTTGGGATGCCTTTCACAGCTGCAGTGTGCTTAGAGCACAGGGCTTCCTGGTGTAAAAAACCACAACTTTAGCCCAAACCGGAGGCTTCTAAATCAGCCTTCGTTTCGGGACGTCCCCAAGGAAAAAGCTGTGGAGGCAGGCATGTTGAGGCACTTCTGCGCTCTTCTTGGGTAGTACTTCGCAGCTGCTGTGTTCTTGGAACTCAGGGCTTTCTGGTTAAAAGAACACTAACCCTAGGCCTAACTCAAACCTTAAGCCTAGGAAGGAAAATCAGCCTATGATTCGGGATGGTCTCATGGAAATAGCAGTGGAGGCAGCCAAGTTGTGTCACTTTTGCGCTCCCCTTGGGATGCCTTTAACAGCTGCAGTGTGCCTGGAGCACAGGGCTTCCTGGTTTTAAAAGTCCTAGGCCTAGGCCTAACAGTAACCCTAGGAAGGTAAATCAGCCGGGTATTAGGGTTCTTCCTAAGGAAAAAGCTGTGAAAGCAGCCATGTTGTGGCACTTCTGCACTCCCTTTGGGATGCCTTTGGCAGATGCAGTAAGCTTGGAACTCAGGGCTTCCTGGTTAAAAAAATCCTAGCCCTAGGCTGAGCCCTAACCCTAACCCTAGGCAGATAAATCAGCCTAGGTATAGGGATGGTGCCAAGGAAAAAGCTGTGAAAGCTGCCATGTTGTTGCACTTTTGTACTCCCTTTGGGATGCCTGTCACAGCTGCCGTGTGCCTGGAGCTCAGGGCTTCCTGGTTTAAAAAACCATGTCCCTAGCTGAGACTGGAGGCAGGTGATTCAGCCTAGGCTTAGCAATGGTGCCAATGAAAACGTGTGGAGGCAGCCATTTTCTGGCACTTTTGTGCTCCCCTTGGGATGCCTTTCGCAGCTGCCGTGTGCCTGGAGCTCAGAGCTTGCTGGTTTAAAAAGCTCTACACCTAGGCGTAACCCTAACCCTAACCGTAACACTGGTCATTTAAATCAGCCTGGGTTTAGGAATTATCCCAAGGGAAAAGCTGTGGAGACAGCCATGTTGTGGCACTTTTGCGCTCCCCTTGGGATGCCTTTCACAGCTGCAGTGTGCTTGGAGCACAGGGCTTCCTGCTTTAAAAAACCACAACTTTAGCCCAAACTGGAGGCTTCGAAATCAGCCTTCGTTTCGGGACGTCCCCAAGGAAAAAGCTGTGGAGGCAGGCATGTTGAGGCACTTCTGCGCTCTTCTTGGGTAGTCCTTCGCAGCTGCTGTGCTCTTGGAACTCAGGGCTTTCTGGTTAAAAGAACACTAACCCTAGGCCTAACTCAAACCTTAAGCCTAGGAAGGAAAATCAGCCTATGATTCGGGATGGTCTCATGGAAATAGCAGTGGAGGCAGCCAAGTTGTGTCACTTTTGCGCTCCCCTTGGGATGCCTTTCACAGCTGCAGTGTGCCTGGAGCACAGGGCTTCCTGGTTTTAAAAGTCCTAGGCCTAAGCCTAACAGTAACCCTAGGAAGGTAAATCAGCCGGGTATTAGGGTTCTTCCTAAGGAAAAAGCTGTGAAAGCAGCCATGTTGTGGCACTTCTGCGCTCCCTTTGGGATGCCTTTGGCAGATGCAGTAAGCCTGGAACTCAGGGCTTCCTGCTTAAATAATCCTTGCCCTTGGCTGAGCCCGAACCCTAACCCTAGGCAGATAAATCAGCCTAGGTATAGGGATGGTGCCAAGGAAAAAGCTGTGAAAGCTGCCATGTTGTTGCACTTTTGTACTCCCCTTGGGATGCCTTTCACAGCTGCCGTGTGCCTGGAGCTCAGAGCTTGCTGGTTTAAAAAACCATGTCCCTAGCTGAGACTGGAGGCAGGTGATTCAGCCTAGGCTTAGCAATGGTGCCAATGAAAACGTGTGGAGGCAGCCATTTTCTGGCACTTTTGTGCTCCCCTTGGGATGCCTTTCCCAGCTGCCGTGTGCCTGGAGCTCAGAGCTTGCTGGTTTAAAAAGCTCTACACCTAGGCGTAACCCTAACCCTAACCGTAACACTGGTCATTTAAATCAGCCTGGGTTTAGGAATTATCCCAAGGGAAAAGCTGTGGAGACAGCCATGTTGTGGCACTTTTGCGCTCCCCTTGGGATGCCTTTCACAGCTGCAGTGTGCTTGGAGCACAGGGCTTCCTGGTTTAAAAAACCACAACTTTAGCCCAAACTGGAGGCTTCTAAATCAGCCTTCGTTTCGGGACGTCCCCAAGGAAAAAGCTGTGGAGGCAGGCATGTTGAGGCACTTCTGCGCTCTTCTTGGGTAGTCCTTCGCAGCTGCTGTGTTCTTGGAACTCAGGGCTTTCTGGTTAAAAGAACACTAACCCTAGGCCTAACTCAAACCTTAAGCCTAGGAAGGAAAATCAGCCTATGATTCGGGATGGTCTCATGGAAATAGCAGTGGAGGCAGCCAAGTTGTGTCACTTTTGCGCTCCCCTTGGGATGCCTTTCACAGCTGCAGTGTGCCTGGAGCACAGGGCTTCCTGGTTTTAAAAGTCCTAGGCCTAAGCCTAACAGTAACCCTAGGAAGGTAAATCAGCCAGGTATTAGGGTTCTTCCTAAGGAAAAAGCTGTGAAAGCAGCCATGTTGTGGCACTTCTGCGCTCCCTTTGGGATGCCTTTGGCAGATGCAGTAAGCCTGGAACTCAGGGCTTCCTGGTTAAAAAAATCCTAGCCCTTGGCTGAGCCCTAACCCTAAGCCTAGGCAGATAAATCAGCCTAGGTATAGGGATGGTGCCAAGGAAAAAGCTGTGAAAGCTGCCATGTTGTTGCACTTTTGTACTCCCCTTGGGATGCCTTTCACAGCTGCCGTGTGCCTGGAGCTCAGGGCTTCCTGGTTTAAAAAACAATGTCCCTAGCTGAGACTGGAGGCAGGTGATTCAGCCTAGGCTTAGCAATGGTGCCAATGAAAACGTGTGGAGGCAGCCATTTTCTGGCACTTTTGTGCTCCCCTTGGGATGCCTTTCGCAGCTGCCGTGTGCCTGGAGCTCAGAGCTTGCTGGTTTAAAAAGCTCTACACCTAGGCGTAACCCTAACCCTAACCGTAACACTGGTCATTTAAATCAGCCTGGGTTTAGGAATTATCCCAAGGGAAAAGCTGTGGAGACAGCCATGTTGTGGCACTTTTGCGCTCCCCTTGGGATGCCTTTCACAGCTGCAGTGTGCTTGGAGCACAGGGCTTCCTGGTTTAAAAAACCACAACTTTCGTCCAAACTGGAGGCTTCTAAATCAGCCTTCGTTTCGGGATGTCCCCAAGGAAAAAGCTGTGGAGGCAGGCATGTTGAGGCACTTCTGCGCTCTTCTTGGGTAGTCCTTCGCAGCTGCTGTGTTCTTGGAACTCAGGGCTTTCTGGTTAAAAGAACACTAACCCTAGGCCTAACTCAAACCTTAAGCCTAGGAAGGAAAATCAGCCTATGATTCGGGATGGTCTCATGGAAATAGCAGTGGAGGCAGCCAAGTTGTGTCACTTTTGCGCTCCCCTTGGGATGCCTTTCACAGCTGCAGTGTGCCTGGAGCACAGGGCTTCCTGGTTTTAAAAGTCCTAGGCCTAAGCCTAACAGTAACCCTAGGAAGGTAAATCAGCCGGGTATTAGGGTTCTTCCTAAGGAAAAAGCTGTGAAAGCAGCCATGTTGTGGCACTTCACCGCTCCCTTTGGGATGCCTTTGGCAGATGCAGTAAGCCAGGAACTCAGGGCTTCCTGGTTAAAAAAATCCTAGTCCTAGGCTGAGCCCTAACCCTAACCCTAGGCAGATAAATCAGCCTAGGTATAGGGATGGTGCCAAGGAAAAAGCTGTGAAAGCTGCCATGTTGTTGCACTTTTGTACTCCCTTTGGGATGCCTTTCACAGCTGCCAAGTGCCTGGAGCTCAGGGCTTCCTGGTTTAAAACACCATGTCCCTAGCTGAGACTGGAGGCAGGTAATTCAGCCTAGCCTTAGCAATGGTGCCAATGAAAACGTGTGGAGGCAGCCATTTTCTGGCACTTTTGTGCTCCCCTTGGGATGCCTTTCGCAGCTGCCGTGTGCCTGGAGCTCAGAGCTTGCTGGTTTAAAAAGCTCTACACCTAGGCGTAACCCTAACCCTAACCGTAACACTGGTCATTTAAATCAGCCTGGGTTTAGGAATTATCCCAAGGGAAAAGCTGTGGAGACAGCCATGTTGTGGCACTTTTGCGCTCCCCTTGGGATGCCTTTCACAGCTGCAGTGTGCTTAGAGCACAGGGCTTCCTGGTGTAAAAAACCACAACTTTAGCCCAAACCGGAGGCTTCTAAATCAGCCTTCGTTTCGGGACGTCCCCAAGGAAAAAGCTGTGGAGGCAGGCATGTTGAGGCACTTCTGCGCTCTTCTTGGGTAGTACTTCGCAGCTGCTGTGTTCTTGGAACTCAGGGCTTTCTGGTTAAAAGAACACTAACCCTAGGCCTAACTCAAACCTTAAGCCTAGGAAGGAAAATCAGCCTATGATTCGGGATGGTCTCATGGAAATAGCAGTGGAGGCAGCCAAGTTGTGTCACTTTTGCGCTCCCCTTGGGATGCCTTTAACAGCTGCAGTGTGCCTGGAGCACAGGGCTTCCTGGTTTTAAAAGTCCTAGGCCTAGGCCTAACAGTAACCCTAGGAAGGTAAATCAGCCGGGTATTAGGGTTCTTCCTAAGGAAAAAGCTGTGAAAGCAGCCATGTTGTGGCACTTCTGCACTCCCTTTGGGATGCCTTTGGCAGATGCAGTAAGCTTGGAACTCAGGGCTTCCTGGTTAAAAAAATCCTAGCCCTAGGCTGAGCCCTAACCCTAACCCTAGGCAGATAAATCAGCCTAGGTATAGGGATGGTGCCAAGGAAAAAGCTGTGAAAGCTGCCATGTTGTTGCACTTTTGTACTCCCTTTGGGATGCCTGTCACAGCTGCCGTGTGCCTGGAGCTCAGGGCTTCCTGGTTTAAAAAACCATGTCCCTAGCTGAGACTGGAGGCAGGTGATTCAGCCTAGGCTTAGCAATGGTGCCAATGAAAACGTGTGGAGGCAGCCATTTTCTGGCACTTTTGTGCTCCCCTTGGGATGCCTTTCGCAGCTGCCGTGTGCCTGGAGCTCAGAGCTTGCTGGTTTAAAAAGCTCTACACCTAGGCGTAACCCTAACCCTAACCGTAACACTGGTCATTTAAATCAGCCTGGGTTTAGGAATTATCCCAAGGGAAAAGCTGTGGAGACAGCCATGTTGTGGCACTTTTGCGCTCCCCTTGGGATGCCTTTCACAGCTGCAGTGTGCTTGGAGCACAGGGCTTCCTGCTTTAAAAAACCACAACTTTAGCCCAAACTGGAGGCTTCGAAATCAGCCTTCGTTTCGGGACGTCCCCAAGGAAAAAGCTGTGGAGGCAGGCATGTTGAGGCACTTCTGCGCTCTTCTTGGGTAGTCCTTCGCAGCTGCTGTGCTCTTGGAACTCAGGGCTTTCTGGTTAAAAGAACACTAACCCTAGGCCTAACTCAAACCTTAAGCCTAGGAAGGAAAATCAGCCTATGATTCGGGATGGTCTCATGGAAATAGCAGTGGAGGCAGCCAAGTTGTGTCACTTTTGCGCTCCCCTTGGGATGCCTTTCACAGCTGCAGTGTGCCTGGAGCACAGGGCTTCCTGGTTTTAAAAGTCCTAGGCCTAAGCCTAACAGTAACCCTAGGAAGGTAAATCAGCCGGGTATTAGGGTTCTTCCTAAGGAAAAAGCTGTGAAAGCAGCCATGTTGTGGCACTTCTGCGCTCCCTTTGGGATGCCTTTGGCAGATGCAGTAAGCCTGGAACTCAGGGCTTCCTGCTTAAATAATCCTTGCCCTTGGCTGAGCCCGAACCCTAACCCTAGGCAGATAAATCAGCCTAGGTATAGGGATGGTGCCAAGGAAAAAGCTGTGAAAGCTGCCATGTTGTTGCACTTTTGTACTCCCCTTGGGATGCCTTTCACAGCTGCCGTGTGCCTGGAGCTCAGAGCTTGCTGGTTTAAAAAACCATGTCCCTAGCTGAGACTGGAGGCAGGTGATTCAGCCTAGGCTTAGCAATGGTGCCAATGAAAACGTGTGGAGGCAGCCATTTTCTGGCACTTTTGTGCTCCCCTTGGGATGCCTTTCCCAGCTGCCGTGTGCCTGGAGCTCAGAGCTTGCTGGTTTAAAAAGCTCTACACCTAGGCGTAACCCTAACCCTAACCGTAACACTGGTCATTTAAATCAGCCTGGGTTTAGGAATTATCCCAAGGGAAAAGCTGTGGAGACAGCCATGTTGTGGCACTTTTGCGCTCCCCTTGGGATGCCTTTCACAGCTGCAGTGTGCTTGGAGCACAGGGCTTCCTGGTTTAAAAAACCACAACTTTAGCCCAAACTGGAGGCTTCTAAATCAGCCTTCGTTTCGGGACGTCCCCAAGGAAAAAGCTGTGGAGGCAGGCATGTTGAGGCACTTCTGCGCTCTTCTTGGGTAGTCCTTCGCAGCTGCTGTGTTCTTGGAACTCAGGGCTTTCTGGTTAAAAGAACACTAACCCTAGGCCTAACTCAAACCTTAAGCCTAGGAAGGAAAATCAGCCTATGATTCGGGATGGTCTCATGGAAATAGCAGTGGAGGCAGCCAAGTTGTGTCACTTTTGCGCTCCCCTTGGGATGCCTTTCACAGCTGCAGTGTGCCTGGAGCACAGGGCTTCCTGGTTTTAAAAGTCCTAGGCCTAAGCCTAACAGTAACCCTAGGAAGGTAAATCAGCCAGGTATTAGGGTTCTTCCTAAGGAAAAAGCTGTGAAAGCAGCCATGTTGTGGCACTTCTGCGCTCCCTTTGGGATGCCTTTGGCAGATGCAGTAAGCCTGGAACTCAGGGCTTCCTGGTTAAAAAAATCCTAGCCCTTGGCTGAGCCCTAACCCTAAGCCTAGGCAGATAAATCAGCCTAGGTATAGGGATGGTGCCAAGGAAAAAGCTGTGAAAGCTGCCATGTTGTTGCACTTTTGTACTCCCCTTGGGATGCCTTTCACAGCTGCCGTGTGCCTGGAGCTCAGGGCTTCCTGGTTTAAAAAACAATGTCCCTAGCTGAGACTGGAGGCAGGTGATTCAGCCTAGGCTTAGCAATGGTGCCAATGAAAACGTGTGGAGGCAGCCATTTTCTGGCACTTTTGTGCTCCCCTTGGGATGCCTTTCGCAGCTGCCGTGTGCCTGGAGCTCAGAGCTTGCTGGTTTAAAAAGCTCTACACCTAGGCGTAACCCTAACCCTAACCGTAACACTGGTCATTTAAATCAGCCTGGGTTTAGGAATTATCCCAAGGGAAAAGCTGTGGAGACAGCCATGTTGTGGCACTTTTGCGCTCCCCTTGGGATGCCTTTCACAGCTGCAGTGTGCTTGGAGCACAGGGCTTCCTGGTTTAAAAAACCACAACTTTCGTCCAAACTGGAGGCTTCTAAATCAGCCTTCGTTTCGGGATGTCCCCAAGGAAAAAGCTGTGGAGGCAGGCATGTTGAGGCACTTCTGCGCTCTTCTTGGGTAGTCCTTCGCAGCTGCTGTGTTCTTGGAACTCAGGGCTTTCTGGTTAAAAGAACACTAACCCTAGGCCTAACTCAAACCTTAAGCCTAGGAAGGAAAATCAGCCTATGATTCGGGATGGTCTCATGGAAATAGCAGTGGAGGCAGCCAAGTTGTGTCACTTTTGCGCTCCCCTTGGGATGCCTTTCACAGCTGCAGTGTGCCTGGAGCACAGGGCTTCCTGGTTTTAAAAGTCCTAGGCCTAAGCCTAACAGTAACCCTAGGAAGGTAAATCAGCCGGGTATTAGGGTTCTTCCTAAGGAAAAAGCTGTGAAAGCAGCCATGTTGTGGACCTTCTGCGCTCCCTTTGGGATGCCTTTGGCAGATGCAGTAAGCCTGGAACTCAGGGCTTCCTGGTTAAAAAATTCCTTGCCCTTGCCTGAGCCCTAATCCTTAGCCTAGGCAGATAAATCAGCCTAGGTATAGGGATGGTGCCAAGGAAAAAGCTGTGAAAGCTGCCATGTTGTTGCACTTTTGTACTCCCCTTGGGATGCCTTTCACAGCTGCCGTGTGCCTGGAGCTCAGGGCTTCCTGGTTTAAAAAACCATGTCCCTAGCTGAGACTGGAGGCAGGTGATTCAGCCTAGGCTTAGCAATGGTGCCAATGAAAACGTGTGGAGGCAGCCATTTTCTGGCACTTTTGTGCTCCCCTTGGGATGCCTTTCGCAGCTGCCGTGTGCCTGGAGCTCAGAGCTTGCTGGTTTAAAAAGCTCTACACCTAGGCGTAACCCTAACCCTAACCGTAACACTGGTCATTTAAATCAGCCTGGGTTTAGGAATTAACCCAAGGGAAAAGCTGTGGAGACAGCCATGTTGTGGCACTTTTGCGCTCCCCTTGGGATGCCTTTCACAGCTGCAGTGTGCTCAGAGCACAGGGCTTCCTGGTTTAAAAAACCACAACTTTAGCCCAAACTGGAGGCTTCTAAATCAGCCTTCGTTTCGGGACGTCCCCAAGGAAAAAGCTGTGGAGGCAGGCATGTTGAGGAACTTCTGCACTCTTCTTGGGTAGTCCTTCGCAGCTGCTGTGTTCTTGGAACTCAGGGCTTTCTGGTTAAAAGAACACTAACCCTAGGCCTAACTCAAACCTTAAGCCTAGGAAGGAAAATCAGCCTATGATTCGGGATGGTCTCATGGAAATAGCAGTGGAGGCAGCCAAGTTGTGGCATTTTTGCGCTCCCCTTGGGATGCCTTTCACAGCTGCAGTGTGCTTGGAGCACAGGGCTTCCTGGTGTAAAAAACCACAACTTTAGCCCAAACTGGAGGCTTCTAAATCAGCCTTCGTTTCGGGACGTCCCCAAGGAAAAAGCTGTGGAGGCAGGTATGTTGTGGCACTTCTGTGCTCTTCTTGGGCAGTCCTTCGCAGCTGCTGTGTTCTTGGAACTCAGGGCTTTCTGGTTAAAAGAACACTAACCCAAAGCCTAACTCAAACTTTAAGCCTAGGAAGGAAAATCAGCCTATGATTCGGGATGGTCTCATGGAAATAGCAGTGGAGGCAGCCAAGTTGTGTCACTTTTGCGCTCCCCTTGGGATGCCTTTGGCAGCTGACGTGTGCCTGGAGCACAGGGCTTCCTGGTTTTAAAAGTCCTAGGCCTAAGCCTAACAGTAACCCTAGGAAGGTAAATCAGCCGGGTATTAGGGTTCTTCCTAAGGAAAAAGCTGTGAAAGCAGCCATGTTGTGGCACTTCTGCGCTCCCTTTGGGATGGCTTTGGCAGATGCAGTAAGCCTGGAACTCAGGGCTTCCTGGTTAAAAAAATCCTAGACCTAGGCTGAGCCCTAACCCTAACCCTAGGCAGATAAATCAGCCTAGGTATAGGGATGGTGCCAAGGAAAAAGCTGTGAAAGCTGCCATGTTGTTGCACTTTTGTACTCCCCTTGGGATGCCTTTCACAGCTGCCGTGTGCCTGGAGCTCAGGGCTTCCTGGTTTAAAAAACCATGTCCCTAGCTGAGACTGGAGGCAGGTGATTCAGCCTAGGCTTAGCAATGGTGCCAATGAAAACGTGTGGAGGCAGCCATTTTCTGGCACTTTTGTGCTCCCCTTGGGATGCCTTTCGCAGCTGCCGTGTGCCTGGAGCTCAGAGCTTGCTGGTTTAAAAAGCTCTACACCTAGGCGTAACCCTAACCCTAACCGTAACACTGGTCATTTAAATCAGCCTGGGTTTAGGAATTATCCCAAGGGAAAAGCTGTGGAGACAGCCATGTTGTGGCACTTTTGCGCTCCCCTTGGGATGCCTTTCACAGCTGCAGTGTGCTTGGAGCACAGGGCTTCCTGGTTTAAAAAACCACAACTTTAGCCCAAACTGGAGGCTTCTAAATCAGCCTTCGTTTCGGGACGTCCCCAAGGAAAAAGCTGTGGAGGCAGGCATGTTGAGGCACTTCTGCGCTCTTCTTGGGTAGTCCTTCGCAGCTGCTGTGTTCTTGGAACTCAGGGCTTTCTGGTTAAAAGAACACTAACCCTAGGCCTAACTCAAACCTTAAGCCTAGGAAGGAAAATCAGCCTATGATTCGGGATGGTCTCATGGAAATAGCAGTGGAGGCAGCCAAGTTGTGTCACTTTTGCGCTCCCCTTGGGATGCCTTTCACAGCTGCAGTGTGCTTGGAGCACAGGGCTTCCTGGTGTAAAAAACCACAACTTTAGCCCAAACTGGAGGCTTCTAAATCAGCCTTCGTTTCGGGACGTCCCCAAGGAAAAAGCTGTGGAGGCAGGCATGTTGAGGCACTTCTGCGCTCTTCTTGGGTAGTCCTTCGCAGCTGCTGTGTTCTTGGAACTCAGGGCTTTCTGGTTAAAAGAACACTAACCCTAGGCCTAACTCAAACCTTAAGCCTAGGAAGGAAAATCAGCCTATGATTCGGGATGGTCTCATGGAAATAGCAGTGGAGGCAGCCAAGTTGTGTCACTTTTGCGCTCCCCTTGGGATGCCTTTAACAGCTGCAGTGTGCCAGGAGCACAGGGCTTCCTGGTTTTAAAAGTCCTAGGCCTAAGCCTAACAGTAACCCTAGGAAGGTAAATCAGCCGGGTATTAGGGTTCTTCCTAAGGAAAAAGCTGTGAAAGCAGCCATGTTGTGGCACTTCTGTGCTCCCTTTGGGATGCCTTTGTCAGATGCAGTAAGCCTGGAACTCAGGGCTTCCTGGTTAAAAAAATCCTTGCCCTTGGCTGAGCCCTAACCCTAACCCTAGGCAGATAAATCAGCCTAGGTATAGGGATGGTGCCAAGGAAAAAGCTGTGAAAGCTGCCATGTTGTTGCACTTTTGTACTCCCCTTGGGATGCCTTTCACAGCTGCCGTGTGCCTGGAGCTCAGGGCTTCCTGGTTTAAAAAACCATGTCCCTAGCTGAGACTGGAGGCAGGTGATTCAGCCTAGGCTTAGCAATGGTGCCAATGAAAACGTGTGGAGGCAGCCATTTTCTGGCACTTTTGTGCTCCCCTTGGGATGCCTTTTGCAGCTGCCGTGTGCCTGGAGCTCAGAGCTTGCTGGTTTAAAAAGCTCTACACCTAGGCGTAACCCTAACCCTAACCGTAACACTGGTCATTTAAATCAGCCTGGGTTTAGGAATTATCCCAAGGGAAAAGCTGTGGAGACAGCCATGTTGTGTCACTTTTGCGCTCCCCTTGGGATGCCTTTCACAGCTGCAGTGTGCTTGGAGCACAGGGCTTCCTGGTGTAAAAAACCACAACTTTAGCCCAAACTGGAGGCTTCTAAATCAGCCTTCGTTTCGGGACGTCCCCAAGGAAAAAGCTGTGGAGGCAGGCATGTTGAGGCACTTCTGCGCTCTTCTTGGGTAGTCCTTCGCAGCTGCTGTGTTCTTGGAACTCAGGGCTTTCTGGTTAAAAGAACACTAACCCTAGGCCTAACTCAAACCTTAAGCCTAGGAAGGAAAATCAGCCTATGATTCGGGATGGTCTCATGGAAATAGCAGTGGAGGCAGCCAAGTTGTGTCACTTTTGTGCTCCCCTTGGGATGCCTTTAACAGCTGCAGTGTGCCAGGAGCACAGGGCTTCCTGGTTTTAAAAGTCCTAGGCCGAAGCCTAACAGTAACCCTAGGAAGGTAAATCAGCCGGGTATTAGGGTTCTTCCTAAGGAAAAAGCTGTGAAAGCAGCCATGTTGTGGCACTTCTGCGCTCCCTTTGGGATGCCTTTGGCAGATGCAGTAAGCCTGGAACTCAGGGCTTCCTGCTTAAAAAAATCCTAGCCCTAGGCTGAGCCCTAACCCTAACCCTAGGCAGATAAATCAGCCTAGGTATAGGGATGGTGCCAAGGAAAAAGCTGTGAAAGCTGCCATGTTGTTGCACTTTTGTACTCCCCTTGGGATGCCTTTCACAGCTGCCGTGTGCCTGGAGCTCAGGGCTTCCTGGTTTAAAAAACCATGTCCCTAGCTGAGACTGGAGGCAGGTGATTCAGCCTAGGCTTAGCAATGGTGCCAATGAAAATGTGTGGAGGCAGCCATTTTCTGGCACTTTTGTGCTCCCCTTGGGATGCCTTTCGCAGCTGCCGTGTGCCTGGAGCTCAGAGCTTGCTGGTTTAAAAAGCTCTACACCTAGGCGTAACCCTAACCCTAACCGTAACACTGGTCATTTAAATCAGCCTGGGTTTAGGAATTAACCCAAGGGAAAAGCTGTGGAGACAGCCATGTTGTGGCACTTTTGCGCTCCCCTTGGGATGCCTTTCACAGCTGCAGTGTGCTTGGAGCACAGGGCTTCCTGGTTTAAAAAACCACAACTTTAGCCCAAACTGGAGGCTTCTAAATCAGCCTTCGTTTCGGGACGTCCCCAAGGAAAAAGCTGTGGAGGCAGGCATGTTGAGGCACTTCTGCACTCTTCTTGGGTAGTCCTTCGCAGCTGCTGTGTTCTTGGAACTCAGGGCTTTCTGGTTAAAAGAACACTAACCCTAGGCCTAACTCAAACCTTAAGCCTAGGAAGGAAAATCAGCCTATGATTCGGGATGGTCTCATGGAAATAGCAGTGGAGGCAGCCAAGTTGTGTCACTTTTGCGCTCCCCTTGGGATGCCTTTCACAGCTGCAGTGTGCTTGGAGCACATGGCTTCCTGGTTTAAAAAACCACAACTTTAGCCCAAACTGGAGGCTTCTAAATCAGCCTTCGTTTCGGGACGTCCCCAAGGAAAAAGCTGTGGAGGCAGGTATGTTGTGGCACTTCTGTGCTCTTCTTGGGCAGTCCTTCGCAGCTGCTGTGTTCTTGGAACTCAGGGCTTTCTGGTTAAAAGAACACTAACCCTAAGCCTAACTCAAACTTTAAGCCTAGGAAGGAAAATCAGCCTATGATTCGGGATGGTCTCATGGAAATAGCAGTGGAGGCAGCCAAGTTGTGTCACTTTTGCGCTCCCCTTGGGATGCCTTTCACAGCTGCAGTGTGCCTGGAGCACAGGGCTTCCTGGTTTTAAAAGTCCTAGGCCTAGGCCTAACAGTAACCCTAGGAAGGTAAATCAGCCGGGTATTAGGGTTCTTCCTAAGGAAAAAGCTGTGAAAGCAGCCATGTTGTGGCACTTCTGTGCTCCCTTTGGGATGGCTTTGGCAGATGCAGTAAGCCTGGAACTCAGGGCTTCCTGGTTAAAAAAATCCTAGCCCTTGGCTGAGCCCTAACCCTAACCCTAGGCAGATAAATCAGCCTAGGTATAGGGATGGTGCCAAGGAAAAAGCTGTGAAAGCTGCCATGTTGTTGCACTTTTGTACTCCCCTTGGGATGCCGTTCACAGCTGCCAAGTGCCTGGAGCTCAGGGCTTCCTGGTTTAAAAAACCATGTCCCTAGCTGAGACTGGAGGCAGGTGATTCAGCCTAGGCTTAGCAATGGTGCCAATGAAAACGTGTGGAGGCAGCCATTTTCTGGCACTTTTGTGCTCCCCTTGGGATGCCTTTCGCAGCTGCCGTGTGCCTGGAGCTCAGAGCTTGCTGGTTTAAAAAGCTCTACACCTAGGCGTAACCCTAACCCTAACCGTAACACTGGTCATTTAAATCAGCCTGGGTTTAGGAATTATCCCAAGGGAAAAGCTGTGGAGACAGCCATGTTGTGGCACTTTTGCGCTCCCCTTGGGATGCCTTTCACAGCTGCAGTGTGCTTGGAGCACAGGGCTTCCTGGTGTAAAAAACCACAACTTTAGCCCAAACTGGAGGCTTCTAAATCAGCCTTCGTTTCGGGACGTCCCCAAGGAAAAAGCTGTGGAGGCAGGCATGTTGAGGCACTTCTGTGCTCTTCTTGGGTAGTCCTTCGCAGCTGCTGTATTCTTGGAACTCAGGGCTTTCTGGTTAAAAGAACACTAACCCTAGGCCTAACTCAAACCTTAAGCCTAGGAAGGAAAATCAGCCTATGATTCGGGATGGTCTCATGGAAATAGCAGTGGAGGCAGCCAAGTTGTGTCACTTTTGCGCTCCCCTTGGGATGCCTTTCACAGCTGCAGTGTGCCTGGAGCACAGGGCTTCCTGGTTTTAAAAGTCCTAGGCCTAAGCCTAACAGTAACCCTAGGAAGGTAAATCAGCCGGGTATTAGGGTTCTTCCTAAGGAAAAAGCTGTGAAAGCAGCCATGTTGTGGCACTTCTGCGCTCCCTTTGGGATGCCTTTGGCAGATGCAGTAAGCCTGGAACTCAGGGCTTCCTGGTTAAAAAAATCCTTGCACTTGGCTGAGCCCTAACCCTAACCCTAGGCAGATAAATCAGCCTAGGTATAGGGATGGTGCCAAGGAAAAAGCTGTGAAAGCTGCCATGTTGTTGCACTTTTGTACTCCCCTTGGGATGCCTTTCACAGCTGCCGTGTGCCTGGAGCTCAGGGCTTCCTGGTTTAAAAATCCATGTCCCTAGCTGAGACTGGAGGCAGGTAATTCAGCCTAGGCTTAGCAATGGTGCCAATGAAAACGTGTGGAGGCAGCCATTTTCTGGCACTTTTGTGCTCCCCTTGGGATGCCTTTTGCCGCTGCCGTGTGCCTGGAGCTCAGAGCTTGCTGGTTTAAAAAGCTCTACACCTAGGCGTAACCCTAACCCTAACCGTAACACTGGTCATTTAAATCAGCCTGGGTTTAGGAATTATCCCAAGGGAAAAGCTGTGGAGACAGCCATGTTGTGGCACTTTTGCGCTCCCCTTGGGATGCCTTTCACAGCTGCAGTGTGCTTGGAGCACAGGGCTTCCTGGTTTAAAAAACCACAACTTTAGCCCAAACTGGAGGCTTCTAAATCAGCCTTCGTTTCGGGACGTCCCCAAGGAAAAAGCTGTGGAGGCAGGCATGTTGAGGCACTTCTGCGCTCTTCTTGGGTAGTCCTTCGCAGGTGCTGTGTTCTTGGAACTCAGGGCTTTCTGGTTAAAAGAACACTAACCCTAGGCCTAACTCAAACCTTAAGCCTAGGAAGGAAAATCAGCCTATGATTCGGGATGGTCTCATGGAAATAGCAGTGGAGGCAGCCAAGTTGTGTCACTTTTGCGCTCCCCTTGGGATGCCTTTAACAGCTGCAGTGTGCCAGGAGCACAGGGCTTCCTGGTTTTAAAAGTCCTAGGCCTAAGCCTAACAGTAACCCTAGGAAGGTAAATCAGCCGGGTATTAGGGTTCTTCCTAAGGAAAAAGCTGTGAAAGCAGCCATGTTGTGGCACTTCTGCGCTCCCTTTGGGATGCCTTTGGCAGATGCAGTAAGCCTGGAACTCAGGGCTTCCTGGTTAAAAAAATCCTAGCCCTAGGCTGAGCCCTAACCCTAACCCTAGGCAGATAAATCAGCCTAGGTATAGGGATGGTGCCAAGGAAAAAGCTGTGAAAGCTGCCATGTTGTTGCACTTTTGTACTCCCCTTGGGATGCCTTTCACAGCTGCCGTGTGCCTGGAGCTCAGGGCTTCCTGGTTTAAAAAACCATGTCCCTAGCTGAGACTGGAGGCAGGTGATTCAGCCTAGGCTTAGCAATGGTGCCAATGAAAACGTGTGGAGGCAGCCATTTTCTGGCACTTTTGTGCTCCCCTTGGGATGCCTTTCGCAGCTGCCGTGTGCCTGGAGCTCAGAGCTTGCTGGTTTAAAAAGCTCTACACCTAGGCGTAACCCTAACCCTAACCGTAACACTGGTCATTTAAATCAGCCTGGGTTTAGGAATTAACCCAAGGGAAAAGCTGTGGAGACAGCCATGTTGTGGCACTTTTGCGCTCCCCTTGGGATGCCTTTCACAGCTGCAGTGTGCTTGGAGCACAGGGCTTCCTGGTGTAAAAAACCACAACTTTAGCCCAAACTGGAGGCTTCTAAATCAGCCTTCGTTTCGGGACGTCCCCAAGGAAAAAGCTGTGGAGGCAGGCATGTTGAGGCACTTCTGCGCTCTTCTTGGGTAGTCCTTCGCAGCTGCTGTGTTCTTGGAACTCAGGGCTTTCTGGTTAAAAGAACACTAACCCTAGGCCTAACTCAAACCTTAAGCCTAGGAAGGAAAATCAGCCTATGATTCGGGATGGTCTCATGGAAATAGCAGTGGAGGCAGCCAAGTTGTGTCACTTTTGCGCTCCCCTTGGGATGCCTTTCACAGCTGCAGTGTGCTTGGAGCACAGGGCTTCCTGGTGTAAAAAACCACAACTTTAGCCCAAACTGGAGGCTTCTAAATCAGCCTTCGTTTCGGGACGTCCCCAAGGAAAAAGCTGTGGAGGCAGGCATGTTGAGGCACTTCTGCGCTCTTCTTGGGTAGTCCTTCGCAGCTGCTGTGTTCTTGGAACTCAGGGCTTTCTGGTTAAAAGAACACTAACCCTAGGCCTAACTCAAACCTTAAGCCTAGGAAGGAAAATCAGCCTATGATTCGGGATGGTCTCATGGAAATAGCAGTGGAGGCAGCCAAGTTGTGTCACTTTTGTGCTCCCCTTGGGATGCCTTTAACAGCTGCAGTGTGCCTGGAGCACAGGGCTTCCTGGTTTTAAAAGTCCTAGGCCTAAGCCTAACAGTAACCCTAGGAAGGTAAATCAGCCGGGTATTAGGGTTCTTCCTAAGGAAAAAGCTGTGAAAGCAGCCATGTTGTGGCACTTCTGCGCTCCCTTTGGGATGCCTTTGGCAGATGCAGTAAGCCTGGAACTCAGGGCTTCCTGCTTAAAAAAATCCTAGCCCTTGGCTGAGCCCTAACCCTAACCCTAGGCAGATAAATCAGCCTAGGTATAGGGATGGTGCCAAGGAAAAAGCTGTGAAAGCTGCCATGTTGTTGCACTTTTGTACTCCCCTTGGGATGCCTTTCACAGCTGCCGTGTGCCTGGAGCTCAGGGCTTCCTGGTTTAAAAAACCATGTCCCTAGCTGAGACTGGAGGCAGGTGATTCAGCCTAGGCTTAGCAATGGTGCCAATGAAAACGTGTGGAGGCAGCCATTTTCTGGCACTTTTGTGCTCCCCTTGGGATGCCTTTCGCAGCTGCCGTGTGCCTGGAGCTCAGAGCTTGCTGGTTTAAAAAGCTCTACACCTAGGCGTAACCCTAACCCTAACCGTAACACTGGTCATTTAAATCAGCCTGGGTTTAGGAATTATCCCAAGGGAAAAGCTGTGGAGACAGCCATGTTGTGGCACTTTTGCGCTCCCCTTGGGATGCCTTTCACAGCTGCAGTGTGCTTGGAGCACAGGGCTTCTTGGCTTAAAAAACCACAACTTTAGCCCAAACTGGAGGCTTCTAAATCAGCCTTCGTTTCGGGACGTCCCCAAGGAAAAAGCTGTGGAGGCAGGCATGTTGAGGCACTTCTGCGCTCTTCTTGGGTAGTCCTTCGCAGCTGCTGTGTTCTTGGAACTCAGGGCTTTCTGGTTAAAAGAACACTAACCCTAGGCCTAACTCAAACCTTAAGCCTAGGAAGGAAAATCAGCCTATGATTCGGGATGGTCTCATGGAAATAGCAGTGGAGGCAGCCAAGTTGTGTCACTTTTGCGCTCCCCTTGGGATGCCTTTAACAGCTGCAGTGTGCCTGGAGCACAGGGCTTCCTGGTTTTAAAAGTCCTAGGCCTAAGCCTAACAGTAACCCTAGGAAGGTAAATCAGCCGGGTATTAGGGTTCTTCCTAAGGAAAAAGCTGTGAAAGCAGCCATGTTGTGGCACTTCTGCGCTCCCTTTGGGATGCCTTTGGCAGATGCAGTAAGCCTGGAACTCAGGGCTTCCTGCTTAAAAAAATCCTAGCCCTAGGCTGAGCCCTAACCCTAACCCTAGGCAGATAAATCAGCCTAGGTATAGGGATGGTGCCAAGGAAAAAGCTGTGAAAGCTGCCATGTTGTTGCACTTTTGTACTCCCCTTGGGATGCCTTTCACAGCTGCCGTGTGCCTGGAGCTCAGGGCTTCCTGGTTTAAAAAACCATGTCCCTAGCTGAGACTGGAGGCAGGTGATTCAGCCTAGGCTTAGCAATGGTGCCAATGAAAACGTGTGGAGGCAGCCATTTTCTGGCACTTTTGTGCTCCCCTTGGGATGCCTTTCGCAGCTGCCGTGTGCCTGGAGCTCAGAGCTTGCTGGTTTAAAAAGCTCTACACCTAGGCGTAACCCTAACCCTAACCGTAACACTGGTCATTTAAATCAGCCTGGGTTTAGGAATTATCCCAAGGGAAAAGCTGTGGAGACAGCCATGTTGTGGCACTTTTGCGCTCCCCTTGGGATGCCTTTCACAGCTGCAGTGTGCTTGGAGCACAGGGCTTCTTGGCTTAAAAAACCACAACTTTAGCCCAAACTGGAGGCTTCTAAATCAGCCTTCGTTTCGGGACGTCCCCAAGGAAAAAGCTGTGGAGGCAGGCATGTTGAGGCACTTCTGCGCTCTTCTTGGGTAGTCCTTCGCAGCTGCTGTGTTCTTGGAACTCAGGGCTTTCTGGTTAAAAGAACACTAACCCTAGGCCTAACTCAAACCTTAAGCCTAGGAAGGAAAATCAGCCTATGATTTGGGATGGTCTCATGGAAATAGCAGTGGAGGCAGCCAAGTTGTGTCACTTTTGCGCTCCCCTTGGGATGCCTTTAACAGCTGCAGTGTGCCTGGAGCACAGGGCTTCCTGGTTTTAAAAGTCCTAGGCCTAAGCCTAACAGTAACCCTAGGAAGGTAAATCAGCCGGGTATTAGGGTTCTTCCTAAGGAAAAAGCTGTGAAAGCAGCCATGTTGTGGCACTTCTGCGCTCCCTTTGGGATGCCTTTGGCAGATGCAGTAAGCCTGGAACTCAGGGCTTCCTGGTTAAAAAAATCCTAGCCCTAGGCTGAGCCCTAACCCTAACCCTAGGCAGATAAATCAGCCTAGGTATAGGGATGGTGCCAAGGAAAAAGCTGTGAAAGCTGCCATGTTGTTGCACTTTTGTACTCCCCTTGGGATGCCTTTCACAGCTGCCGTGTGCCTGGAGCTCAGGGCTTCCTGGTTTAAAAAACCATGTCCCTAGCTGAGACTGGAGGCAGGTGATTCAGCCTAGGCTTAGCAATGGTGCCAATGAAAACGTGTGGAGGCAGCCATTTTCTGGCACTTTTGTGCTCCCCTTGGGATGCCTTTCGCAGCTGCCGTGTGCCTGGAGCTCAGAGCTTGCTGGTTTAAAAAGCTCTACACCTAGGCGTAACCCTAACCCTAACCGTAACACTGGTCATTTAAATCAGCCTGGGTTTAGGAATTATCCCAAGGGAAAAGCTGTGGAGACAGCCATGTTGTGGCACTTTTGCGCTCCCCTTGGGATGCCTTTCACAGCTGCAGTGTGCTTGGAGCACAGGGCTTCCTGGTTTAAAAAACCACAACTTTAGCCCAAACTGGAGGCTTCTAAATCAGCCTTCGTTTCGGGACGTCCCCAAGGAAAAAGCTGTGGAGGCAGGCATGTTGAGGCACTTCTGCGCTCTTCTTGGGTAGTCCTTCGCAGCTGCTGTGTTCTTGGAACTCAGGGCTTTCTGGTTAAAAGAACACTAACCCTAGGCCTAACTCAAACCTTAAGCCTAGGAAGGAAAATCAGCCTATGATTCGGGATGGTCTCATGGAAATAGCAGTGGAGGCAGCCAAGTTGTGTCACTTTTGCGCTCCCCTTGGGATGCCTTTCACAGCTGCAGTGTGCCTGGAGCACAGGTCTTCCTGGTTTTAAAAGTCCTAGGCCTAAGCCTAACAGTAACCCTAGGAAGGTAAATCAGCCGGGTATTAGGGTTCTTCCTAAGGAAAAAGCTGTGAAAGCAGCCATGTTGTGGCACTTCTGCGCTCCCTTTGGGATGCCTTTGGCAGATGCAGTAAGCCTGGAACTCAGGGCTTCCTGGTTAAAAAAATCCTAGCCCTAGGCTGAGCCCTAACCCTAACCCTAGGCAGATAAATCAGCCTAGGTATAGGGATGGTGCCAAGGAAAAAGCTGTGAAAGCTGCCATGTTGTTGCACTTTTGTACTCCCCTTGGGATGCCTTTCACAGCTGCCGTGTGCCTGGAGCTCAGGGCTTCCTGGTTTAAAAAACCATGTCCCTAGCTGAGACTGGAGGCAGGTGATTCAGCCTAGGCTTAGCAATGGTGCCAATGAAAACGTGTGGAGGCAGCCATTTTCTGGCACTTTTGTGCTCCCCTTGGGATGCCTTTCGCAGCTGCCGTGTGCCTGGAGCTCAGAGCTTGCTGGTTTAAAAAGCTCTACACCTAGGCCTAACCCTAACCGTAACCGTAACACTGGTCATTTAAATCAGCCTGGGTTTAGGAATTATCCCAAGGGAAAAGCTGTGGAGACAGCCATGTTGTGGCACTTTTGCGCTCCCCTTGGGATGCCTTTCACAGCTGCAGTGTGCTTGGAGCACAGGGCTTCCTGGTTTAAAAAACCACAACTTTAGCCCAAACTGGAGGCTTCTAAATCAGCCTTCGTTTCGGGACGTCCCCAAGGAAAAAGCTGTGGAGGCAGGCATGTTGAGGCACTTCTGCGCTCTTCTTGGGTAGTCCTTCGCAGCTGCTGTGTTCTTGGAACTCAGGGCTTTCTGGTTAAAAGAACACTAACCCTAGGCCTAACTCAAACCTTAAGCCTAGGAAGGAAAATCAGCCTATGATTCGGGATGGTCTCATGCAAATAGCAGTGGAGGCAGCCAAGTTGTGTCACTTTTGCGCTCCCCTTGGGATGCCTTTAACAGCTGCAGTGTGCCAGGAGCACAGGGCTTCCTGGTTTAAAAAACCACAACTTTAGCCCAAACTGGAGGCTTCTAAATCAGCCTTCGTTTCGGGACGTCCCCAAGGAAAAAGCTGTGGAGGCAGGCATGTTGAGGCACTTCTGCACTCTTCTTGGGTAGTCCTTCGCAGCTGCTGTGTTCTTGGAACTCAGGGCTTTCTGGTTAAAAGAACACTAACCCTAGGCCTAACTCAAACCTTAAGCCTAGGAAGGAAAATCAGCCTATGATTCGGGATGGTCTCATGGAAATAGCAGTGGAGGCAGCCAAGTTGTGTCACTTTTGCGCTCCCCTTGGGATGCCTTTCACAGCTGCAGTGTGCTTGGAGCACAGGGCTTCCTGGTGTAAAAAACCACAACTTTAGCCCAAACTGGAGGCTTCTAAATCAGCCTTCGTTTCGGGACGTCCCCAAGGAAAAAGATGTGGAGGCAGGTATGTTGTGGCACTTCTGTGCTCTTCTTGGGCAGTCCTTCGCAGCTGCTGTGTTCTTGGAACTCAGGGCTTTCTGGTTAAAAGAACACTAACCCTAAGCCTAACTCAAACTTTAAGCCTAGGAAGGAAAATCAGCCTATGATTCGGGATGGTCTCATGGAAATAGCAGTGGAGGCAGCCAAGTTGTGTCACTTTTGCGCTCCCCTTCGGATGCCTTTCACAGCTGCAGTGTGCCTGGAGCACAGGGCTTCCTGGTTTTAAAAGTCCTAGGCCGAAGCCTAACAGTAACCCTAGGAAGGTAAATCAGCCGGGTATTAGGGTTCTTCCTAAGGAAAAAGCTGTGAAAGCAGCCATGTTGTGGCACTTCTGCACTCCCTTTGGGATGGCTTTGGCAGATGCAGTAAGCCTGGAACTCAGGGCTTCCTGGTTAAAAAAATCCTAGCCCTAGGCTGAGCCCTAACCCTAACCCTAGGCAGATAAATCAGCCTAGGTATAGGGATGGTGCCAAGGAAAAAGCTGTGAAAGCTGCCATGTTGTTGCACTTTTGTACTCCCCTTGGGATGCCTTTCACAGCTGCCGTGTGCCTGGAGCTCAGGGCTTCCTGGTTTAAAAAACCATGTCCCTAGCTGAGACTGGAGGCAGGTGATTCAGCCTAGGCTTAGCAATGGTGCCAATGAAAACGTGTGGAGGCAGCCATTTTCTGGCACTTTTGTGCTCCCCTTGGGATGCCTTTCGCAGCTGCCGTGTGCCTGGAGCTCAGAGCTTGCTGGTTTAAAAAGCTCTACACCTAGGCGTAACCCTAACCCTAACCGTAACACTGGTCATTTAAATCAGCCTGGGTTTAGTAATTATCCCAAGGGAAAAGCTGTGGAGACAGCCATGTTGTGGCACTTTTGCGCTCCCCTTGGGATGCCTTTCACAGCTGCAGTGTGCTTGGAGCACAGGGCTTCCTGGTGTAAAAAACCACAACTTTAGCCCAAACTGGAGGCTTCTAAATCAGCCTTCGTTTCGGGACGTCCCCAAGGAAAAAGCTGTGCAGGCAGGCATGTTGAGGCACTTCTGCGCTCTTCTTGGGTAGTCCTTCGCAGCTGCTGTGTTCTTGGAACTCAGGGCTTTCTGGTTAAAAGAACACTAACCCTAGGCCTAACTCAAACCTTAAGCCTAGGAAGGAAAATCAGCCTATGATTCGGGATGGTCTCATGGAAATAGCAGTGGAGGCAGCCAAGTTGTGTCACTTTTGCGCTCCCCTTGGGATGCCTTTCACAGCTGCAGTGTGCTTGGAGCACAGGGCTTCCTGGTGTAAAAAACCACAACTTTAGCCCAAACTGGAGGCTTCTAAATCAGCCTTCGTTTCGGGACGTCCCCAAGGAAAAAGCTGTGGAGGCAGGCATGTTGAGGCACTTCTGCGCTCTTCTTGGGTAGTCCTTCGCAGCTGCTGTGTTCTTGGAACTCAGGGCTTTCTGGTTAAAAGAACACTAACCCTAGGCCTAACTCAAACCTTAAGCCTAGGAAGGAAAATCAGCCTATGATTCGGGATGGTCTCATGGAAATAGCAGTGGAGGCAGCCAAGTTGTGTCACTTTTGTGCTCCCCTTGGGATGCCTTTAACAGCTGCAGTGTGCCTGGAGCACAGGGCTTCCTGGTTTTAAAAGTCCTAGGCCTAAGCCTAACAGTAACCCTAGGAAGGTAAATCAGCCGGGTATTAGGGTTCTTCCTAAGGAAAAAGCTGTGAAAGCAGCCATGTTGTGGCACTTCTGCGCTCCCTTTGGGATGCCTTTGGCAGATGCAGTAAGCCTGGAACTCAGGGCTTCCTGCTTAAAAAAATCCTAGCCCTTGGCTGAGCCCTAACCCTAACCCTAGGCAGATAAATCAGCCTAGGTATAGGGATGGTGCCAAGGAAAAAGCTGTGAAAGCTGCCATGTTGTTGCACTTTTGTACTCCCCTTGGGATGCCTTTCACAGCTGCCGTGTGCCTGGAGCTCAGGGCTTCCTGGTTTAAAAAACCATGTCCCTAGCTGAGACTGGAGGCAGGTGATTCAGCCTAGGCTTAGCAATGGTGCCAATGAAAACGTGTGGAGGCAGCCATTTTCTGGCACTTTTGTGCTCCCCTTGGGATGCCTTTCGCAGCTGCCGTGTGCCTGGAGCTCAGAGCTTGCTGGTTTAAAAAGCTCTACACCTAGGCGTAACCCTAACCCTAACCGTAACACTGGTCATTTAAATCAGCCTGGGTTTAGGAATTATCCCAAGGGAAAAGCTGTGGAGACAGCCATGTTGTGGCACTTTTGCGCTCCCCTTGGGATGCCTTTCACAGCTGCAGTGTGCTTGGAGCACAGGGCTTCTTGGCTTAAAAAACCACAACTTTAGCCCAAACTGGAGGCTTCTAAATCAGCCTTCGTTTCGGGACGTCCCCAAGGAAAAAGCTGTGGAGGCAGGCATGTTGAGGCACTTCTGCGCTCTTCTTGGGTAGTCCTTCGCAGCTGCTGTGTTCTTGGAACTCAGGGCTTTCTGGTTAAAAGAACACTAACCCTAGGCCTAACTCAAACCTTAAGCCTAGGAAGGAAAATCAGCCTATGATTCGGGATGGTCTCATGGAAATAGCAGTGGAGGCAGCCAAGTTGTGTCACTTTTGCGCTCCCCTTGGGATGCCTTTAACAGCTGCAGTGTGCCTGGAGCACAGGGCTTCCTGGTTTTAAAAGTCCTAGGCCTAAGCCTAACAGTAACCCTAGGAAGGTAAATCAGCCGGGTATTAGGGTTCTTCCTAAGGAAAAAGCTGTGAAAGCAGCCATGTTGTGGCACTTCTGCGCTCCCTTTGGGATGCCTTTGGCAGATGCAGTAAGCCTGGAACTCAGGGCTTCCTGCTTAAAAAAATCCTAGCCCTAGGCTGAGCCCTAACCCTAACCCTAGGCAGATAAATCAGCCTAGGTATAGGGATGGTGCCAAGGAAAAAGCTGTGAAAGCTGCCATGTTGTTGCACTTTTGTACTCCCCTTGGGATGCCTTTCACAGCTGCCGTGTGCCTGGAGCTCAGGGCTTCCTGGTTTAAAAAACCATGTCCCTAGCTGAGACTGGAGGCAGGTGATTCAGCCTAGGCTTAGCAATGGTGCCAATGAAAACGTGTGGAGGCAGCCATTTTCTGGCACTTTTGTGCTCCCCTTGGGATGCCTTTCGCAGCTGCCGTGTGCCTGGAGCTCAGAGCTTCCTGGTTTTAAAAGCTCTACACCTAGGCGTAACCCTAACCCTAACCGTAACACTGGTCATTTAAATCAGCCTGGGTTTAGGAATTATCCCAAGGGAAAAGCTGTGGAGACAGCCATGTTGTGGCACTTTTGCGCTCCCCTTGGGATGCCTTTCACAGCTGCAGTGTGCTTGGAGCACAGGGCTTCTTGGCTTAAAAAACCACAACTTTAGCCCAAACTGGAGGCTTCTAAATCAGCCTTCGTTTCGGGACGTCCCCAAGGAAAAAGCTGTGGAGGCAGGCATGTTGAGGCACTTCTGCGCTCTTCTTGGGTAGTCCTTCGCAGCTGCTGTGTTCTTGGAACTCAGGGCTTTCTGGTTAAAAGAACACTAACCCTAGGCCTAACTCAAACCTTAAGCCTAGGAAGGAAAATCAGCCTATGATTCGGGATGGTCTCATGGAAATAGCAGTGGAGGCAGCCAAGTTGTGTCACTTTTGCGCTCCCCTTGGGATGCCTTTAACAGCTGCAGTGTGCCTGGAGCACAGGGCTTCCTGGTTTTAAAAGTCCTAGGCCTAAGCCTAACAGTAACCCTAGGAAGGTAAATCAGCCGGGTATTAGGGTTCTTCCTAAGGAAAAAGCTGTGAAAGCAGCCATGTTGTGGCACTTCTGCGCTCCCTTTGGGATGCCTTTGGCAGATGCAGTAAGCCTGGAACTCAGGGCTTCCTGCTTAAAAAAATCCTAGCCCTAGGCTGAGCCCTAACCCTAACCCTAGGCAGATAAATCAGCCTAGGTATAGGGATGGTGCCAAGGAAAAAGCTGTGAAAGCTGCCATGTTGTTGCACTTTTGTACTCCCCTTGGGATGCCTTTCACAGCTGCCGTGTGCCTGGAGCTCAGGGCTTCCTGGTTTAAAAAACCATGTCCCTAGCTGAGACTGGAGGCAGGTGATTCAGCCTAGGCTTAGCAATGGTGCCAATGAAAACGTGTGGAGGCAGCCATTTTCTGGCACTTTTGTGCTCCCCTTGGGATGCCTTTCGCAGCTGCCGTGTGCCTGGAGCTCAGAGCTTGCTGGTTTAAAAAGCTCTACACCTAGGCGTAACCCTAACCCTAACCGTAACACTGGTCATTTAAATCAGCCTGGGTTTAGGAATTATCCCAAGGGAAAAGCTGTGGAGACAGCCATGTTGTGGCACTTTTGCGCTCCCCTTGGGATGCCTTTCACAGCTGCAGTGTGCTTGGAGCACAGGGCTTCCTGGTTTAAAAAACCACAACTTTAGCCCAAACTGGAGGCTTCTAAATCAGCCTTCGTTTCGGGACGTCCCCAAGGAAAAAGCTGTGGAGGCAGGCATGTTGAGGCACTTCTGCGCTCTTCTTGGGTAGTCCTTCGCAGCTGCTGTGTTCTTGGAACTCAGGGCTTTCTGGTTAAAAGAACACTAACCCTAGGCCTAACTCAAACCTTAAGCCTAGGAAGGAAAATCAGCCTATGATTCGGGATGGTCTCATGGAAATAGCAGTGGAGGCAGCCAAGTTGTGTCACTTTTGTGCTCCCCTTGGGATGCCTTTAACAGCTGCAGTGTGCCTGGAGCACAGGGCTTCCTGGTTTTAAAAGTCCTAGGCCTAAGCCTAACAGTAACCCTAGGAAGGTAAATCAGCCGGGTATTAGGGTTCTTCCTAAGGAAAAAGCTGTGAAAGCAGCCATGTTGTGGCACTTCTGCGCTCCCTTTGGGATGCCTTTGGCAGATGCAGTAAGCCTGGAACTCAGGGCTTCCTGGTTAAAAAAATCCTAGCCCTAGGCTGAGCCCTAACCCTAACCCTAGGCAGATAAATCAGCCTAGGTATAGGGATGGTGCCAAGGAAAAAGCTGTGAAAGCTGCCATGTTGTTGCACTTTTGTACTCCCCTTGGGATGCCTTTCACAGCTGCCGTGTGCCTGGAGCTCAGGGCTTCCTGGTTTAAAAAACCATGTCCCTAGCTGAGACTGGAGGCAGGTGATTCAGCCTAGGCTTAGCAATGGTGCCAATGAAAACGTGTGGAGGCAGCCATTTTCTGGCACTTTTGTGCTCCCCTTGGGATGCCTTTCGCAGCTGCCGTGTGCCTGGAGCTCAGAGCTTGCTGGTTTAAAAAGCTCTACACCTAGGCCTAACCCTAACCGTAACCTTAACACTGGTCATTTAAATCAGCCTGGGTTTAGGAATTATCCCAAGGGAAAAGCTGTGGAGACAGCCATGTTGTGGCACTTTTGCGCTCCCCTTGGGATGCCTTTCACAGCTGCAGTGTGCTTGGAGCACAGGGCTTCCTGGTTTAAAAAACCACAACTTTAGCCCAAACTGGAGGCTTCTAAATCAGCCTTCGTTTCGGGACGTCCCCAAGGAAAAAGCTGTGGAGGCAGGCATGTTGAGGCACTTCTGCGCTCTTCTTGGGTAGTCCTTCGCAGCTGCTGTGTTCTTGGAACTCAGGGCTTTCTGGTTAAAAGAACACTAACCCTAGGCCTAACTCAAACCTTAAGCCTAGGAAGGAAAATCAGCCTATGATTCGGGATGGTCTCATGCAAATAGCAGTGGAGGCAGCCAAGTTGTGTCACTTTTGCGCTCCCCTTGGGATGCCTTTAACAGCTGCAGTGTGCCAGGAGCACAGGGCTTCCTGGTTTAAAAAACCACAACTTTAGCCCAAACTGGAGGCTTCTAAATCAGCCTTCGTTTCGGGACGTCCCCAAGGAAAAAGCTGTGGAGGCAGGCATGTTGAGGCACTTCTGCACTCTTCTTGGGTAGTCCTTCGCAGCTGCTGTGTTCTTGGAACACAGGGCTTTCTGGTTAAAAGAACACTAACCCTAGGCCTAACTCAAACCTTAAGCCTAGGAAGGAAAATCAGCCTATGATTCGGGATGGTCTCATGGAAATAGCAGTGGAGGCAGCCAAGTTGTGTCACTTTTGCGCTCCCCTTGGGATGCCTTTCACAGCTGCAGTGTGCTTGGAGCACAGGGCTTCCTGGTGTAAAAAACCACAACTTTAGCCCAAACTGGAGGCTTCTAAATCAGCCTTCGTTTCGGGACGTCCCCAAGGAAAAAGATGTGGAGGCAGGTATGTTGTGGCACTTCTGTGCTCTTCTTGGGCAGTCCTTCGCAGCTGCTGTGTTCTTGGAACTCAGGGCTTTCTGGTTAAAAGAACACTAACCCTAAGCCTAACTCAAACTTTAAGCCTAGGAAGGAAAATCAGCCTATGATTCGGGATGGTCTCATGGAAATAGCAGTGGAGGCAGCCAAGTTGTGTCACTTTTGCGCTCCCCTTCGGATGCCTTTCACAGCTGCAGTGTGCCTGGAGCACAGGGCTTCCTGGTTTTAAAAGTCCTAGGCCGAAGCCTAACAGTAACCCTAGGAAGGTAAATCAGCCGGGTATTAGGGTTCTTCCTAAGGAAAAAGCTGTGAAAGCAGCCATGTTGTGGCACTTCTGCGCTCCCTTTGGGATGCCTTTGGCAGATGCAGTAAGCCTGGAACTCAGGGCTTCCTGGTTAAAAAAATCCTAGCCCTAGGCTGAGCCCTAACCCTAACCCTAGGCAGATAAATCAGCCTAGGTATAGGGATGGTGCCAAGGAAAAAGCTGTGAAAGCTGCCATGTTGTTGCACTTTTGTACTCCCCTTGGGATGCCTTTCACAGCTGCCGTGTGCCTGGAGCTCAGGGCTTCCTGGTTTAAAAAACCATGTCCCTAGCTGAGACTGGAGGCAGGTGATTCAGCCTAGGCTTAGCAATGGTGCCAATGAAAACGTGTGGAGGCAGCCATTTTCTGGCACTTTTGTGCTCCCCTTGGGATGCCTTTCGCAGCTGCCGTGTGCCTGGAGCTCAGAGCTTGCTGGTTTAAAAAGCTCTACACCTAGGCGTAACCCTAACCCTAACCGTAACACTGGTCATTTAAATCAGCCTGGGTTTAGGAATTATCCCAAGGGAAAAGCTGTGGAGACAGCCATGTTGTGGCACTTTTGCGCTCCCCTTGGGATGCCTTTCACAGCTGCAGTGTGCTTGGAGCACAGGGCTTCCTGCTTTAAAAAACCACAACTTTAGCCCAAACTGGAGGCTTCTAAATCAGCCTTCGTTTCGGGACGTCCCCAAGGAAAAAGCTGTGGAGGCAGGCATGTTGAGGCACTTCTGCGCTCTTCTTGGGTAGTCCTTCGCAGCTGCTGTGTTCTTGGAACTCAGGGCTTTCTGGTTAAAAGAACACTAACCCTAGGCCTAACTCAAACCTTAAGCCTAGGAAGGAAAATCAGCCTATGATTCGGGATGGTCTCATGGAAATAGCAGTGGAGGCAGCCAAGTTGTGGCACTTTTGCGCTCCCCTTGGGATGCCTTTCACAGCTGCAGTGTGCTTGGAGCACAGGGCTTCCTGGTGTAAAAAACCACAACTTTAGCCCAAACTGGAGGCTTCTAAATCAGCCTTCGTTTCGGGACGTCCCCAAGGAAAAAGCTGTGGAGGCAGGCATGTTGAGGCACTTCTGCGCTCTTCTTGGGTAGTCCTTCGCAGCTGCTGTGTTCTTGGAACTCAGGGCTTTCTGGTTAAAAGAACACTAACCCTAGGCCTAACTCAAACCTTAAGCCTAGGAAGGAAAATCAGCCTATGATTCGGGATGGTCTCATGGAAATAGCAGTGGAGGCAGCCAAGTTGTGTCACTTTTGTGCTCCCCTTGGGATGCCTTTAACAGCTGCAGTGTGCCTGGAGCACAGGGCTTCCTGGTTTTAAAAGTCCTAGGCCTAAGCCTAACAGTAACCCTAGGAAGGTAAATCAGCCGGGTATTAGGGTTCTTCCTAAGGAAAAAGCTGTGAAAGCAGCCATGTTGTGGCACTTCTGCGCTCCCTTTGGGATGCCTTTGGCAGATGCAGTAAGCCTGGAACTCAGGGCTTCCTGGTTAAAAAAATCCTAGCCCTTGGCTGAGCCCTAACCCTAACCCTAGGCAGATAAATCAGCCTAGGTATAGGGATGGTGCCAAGGAAAAAGCTGTGAAAGCTGCCATGTTGTTGCACTTTTGTACTCCCCTTGGGATGCCTTTCACAGCTGCCGTGTGCCTGGAGCTCAGGGCTTCCTGGTTTAAAAAACCATGTCCCTAGCTGAGACTGGAGGCAGGTGATTCAGCCTAGGCTTAGCAATGGTGCCAATGAAAACGTGTGGAGGCAGCCATTTTCTGGCACTTTTGTGCTCCCCTTGGGATGCCTTTCGCAGCTGCCGTGTGCCTGGAGCTCAGAGCTTGCTGGTTTAAAAAGCTCTACACCTAGGCGTAACCCTAACCCTAACCGTAACACTGGTCATTTAAATCAGCCTGGGTTTAGGAATTATCCCAAGGGAAAAGCTGTGGAGACAGCCATGTTGTGGCACTTTTGCGCTCCCCTTGGGATGCCTTTCACAGCTGCAGTGTGCTTGGAGCACAGGGCTTCCTGGTGTAAAAAACCACAACTTTAGCCCAAACTGGAGGCTTCTAAATCAGCCTTCGTTTCGGGACGTCCCCAAGGAAAAAGCTGTGCAGGCAGGCATGTTGAGGCACTTCTGCGCTCTTCTTGGGTAGTCCTTCGCAGCTGCTGTGTTCTTGGAACTCAGGGCTTTCTGGTTAAAAGAACACTAACCCTAGGCCTAACTCAAACCTTAAGCCTAGGAAGGAAAATCAGCCTATGATTCGGGATGGTCTCATGGAAATAGCAGTGGAGGCAGCCAAGTTGTGTCACTTTTGCGCTCCCCTTGGGATGCCTTTCACAGCTGCAGTGTGCTTGGAGCACAGGGCTTCCTGGTGTAAAAAACCACAACTTTAGCCCAAACTGGAGGCTTCTAAATCAGCCTTCGTTTCGGGACGTCCCCAAGGAAAAAGCTGTGCAGGCAGGCATGTTGAGGCACTTCTGCGCTCTTCTTGGGTAGTCCTTCGCAGCTGCTGTGTTCTTGGAACTCAGGGCTTTCTGGTTAAAAGAACACTAACCCTAGGCCTAACTCAAACCTTAAGCCTAGGAAGGAAAATCAGCCTATGATTCGGGATGGTCTCATGGAAATAGCAGTGGAGGCAGCCAAGTTGTGTCACTTTTGTGCTCCCCTTGGGATGCCTTTAACAGCTGCAGTGTGCCTGGAGCACAGGGCTTCCTGGTTTTAAAAGTCCTAGGCCTAAGCCTAACAGTAACCCTAGGAAGGTAAATCAGCCGGGTATTAGGGTTCTTCCTAAGGAAAAAGCTGTGAAAGCAGCCATGTTGTGGCACTTCTGCGCTCCCTTTGGGATGCCTTTGGCAGATGCAGTAAGCCTGGAACTCAGGGCTTCCTGGTTAAAAAAATCCTAGCCCTTGGCTGAGCCCTAACCCTAACCCTAGGCAGATAAATCAGCCTAGGTATAGGGATGGTGCCAAGGAAAAAGCTGTGAAAGCTGCCATGTTGTTGCACTTTTGTACTCCCCTTGGGATGCCTTTCACAGCTGCCGTGTGCCTGGAGCTCAGGGCTTCCTGGTTTAAAAAACCATGTCCCTAGCTGAGACTGGAGGCAGGTGATTCAGCCTAGGCTTAGCAATGGTGCCAATGAAAACGTGTGGAGGCAGCCATTTTCTGGCACTTTTGTGCTCCCCTTGGGATGCCTTTCGCAGCTGCCGTGTGCCTGGAGCTCAGAGCTTGCTGGTTTAAAAAGCTCTACACCTAGGCGTAACCCTAACCCTAACCGTAACACTGGTCATTTAAATCAGCCTGGGTTTAGGAATTATCCCAAGGGAAAAGCTGTGGAGACAGCCATGTTGTGGCACTTTTGCGCTCCCCTTGGGATGCCTTTCACAGCTGCAGTGTGCTTGGAGCACAGGGCTTCCTGGTGTAAAAAACCACAACTTTAGCCCAAACTGGAGGCTTCTAAATCAGCCTTCGTTTCGGGACGTCCCCAAGGAAAAAGCTGTGCAGGCAGGCATGTTGAGGCACTTCTGCGCTCTTCTTGGGTAGTCCTTCGCAGCTGCTGTGTTCTTGGAACTCAGGGCTTTCTGGTTAAAAGAACACTAACCCTAGGCCTAACTCAAACCTTAAGCCTAGGAAGGAAAATCAGCCTATGATTCGGGATGGTCTCATGGAAATAGCAGTGGAGGCAGCCAAGTTGTGTCACTTTTGCGCTCCCCTTGGGATGCCTTTCACAGCTGCAGTGTGCTTGGAGCACAGGGCTTCCTGGTGTAAAAAACCACAACTTTAGCCCAAACTGGAGGCTTCTAAATCAGCCTTCGTTTCGGGACGTCCCCAAGGAAAAAGCTGTGGAGGCAGGCATGTTGAGGCACTTCTGCGCTCTTCTTGGGTAGTCCTTCGCAGCTGCTGTGTTCTTGGAACTCAGGGCTTTCTGGTTAAAAGAACACTAACCCTAGGCCTAACTCAAACCTTAAGCCTAGGAAGGAAAATCAGCCTATGATTCGGGATGGTCTCATGGAAATAGCAGTGGAGGCAGCCAAGTTGTGTCACTTTTGTGCTCCCCTTGGGATGCCTTTAACAGCTGCAGTGTGCCTGGAGCACAGGGCTTCCTGGTTTTAAAAGTCCTAGGCCTAAGCCTAACAGTAACCCTAGGAAGGTAAATCAGCCGGGTATTAGGGTTCTTCCTAAGGAAAAAGCTGTGAAAGCAGCCATGTTGTGGCACTTCTGCGCTCCCTTTGGGATGCCTTTGGCAGATGCAGTAAGCCTGGAACTCAGGGCTTCCTGGTTAAAAAAATCCTAGCCCTTGGCTGAGCCCTAACCCTAACCCTAGGCAGATAAATCAGCCTAGGTATAGGGATGGTGCCAAGGAAAAAGCTGTGAAAGCTGCCATGTTGTTGCACTTTTGTACTCCCCTTGGGATGCCTTTCACAGCTGCCGTGTGCCTGGAGCTCAGGGCTTCCTGGTTTAAAAAACCATGTCCCTAGCTGAGACTGGAGGCAGGTGATTCAGCCTAGGCTTAGCAATGGTGCCAATGAAAACGTGTGGAGGCAGCCATTTTCTGGCACTTTTGTGCTCCCCTTGGGATGCCTTTCGCAGCTGCCGTGTGCCTGGAGCTCAGAGCTTGCTGGTTTAAAAAGCTCTACACCTAGGCGTAACCCTAACCCTAACCGTAACACTGGTCATTTAAATCAGCCTGGGTTTAGGAATTATCCCAAGGGAAAAGCTGTGGAGACAGCCATGTTGTGGCACTTTTGCGCTCCCCTTGGGATGCCTTTCACAGCTGCAGTGTGCTTGGAGCACAGGGCTTCCTGGTTTAAAAAACCACAACTTTAGCCCAAACTGGAGGCTTCTAAATCAGCCTTCGTTTCGGGACGTCCCCAAGGAAAAAGCTGTGCAGGCAGGCATGTTGAGGCACTTCTGCGCTCTTCTTGGGTAGTCCTTCGCAGCTGCTGTGTTCTTGGAACTCAGGGCTTTCTGGTTAAAAGAACACTAACCCTAGGCCTAACTCAAACCTTAAGCCTAGGAAGGAAAATCAGCCTATGATTCGGGATGGTCTCATGGAAATAGCAGTGGAGGCAGCCAAGTTGTGTCACTTTTGCGCTCCCCTTGGGATGCCTTTAACAGCTGCAGTGTGCCAGGAGCACAGGGCTTCCTGGTTTTAAAAGTCCTAGGCCTAAGCCTAACAGTAACCCTAGGAAGGTAAATCAGCCGGGTATTAGGGTTCTTCCTAAGGAAAAAGCTGTGAAAGCAGCCATGTTGTGGCACTTCTGCGCTCCCTTTGGGATGCCTTTGGCAGATGCAGTAAGCCTGGAACTCAGGGCTTCCTGGTTAAAAAAATCCTAGCCCTAGGCTGAGCCCTAACCCTAACCCTAGGCAGATAAATCAGCCTAGGTATAGGGATGGTGCCAAGGAAAAAGCTGTGAAAGCTGCCATGTTGTTGCACTTTTGTACTCCCCTTGGGATGCCTTTCACAGCTGCCGTGTGCCTGGAGCTCAGGGCTTCCTGGTTTAAAAAACCATGTCCCTAGCTGAGACTGGAGGCAGGTGATTCAGCCTAGGCTTAGCAATGGTGCCAATGAAAATGTGTGGAGGCAGCCATTTTCTGGCACTTTTGTGCTCCCCTTGGGATGCCTTTCGCAGCTGCCGTGTGCCTGGAGCTCAGAGCTTGCTGGTTTAAAAAGCTCTACACCTAGGCGTAACCCTAACCCTAACCGTAACACTGGTCATTTAAATCAGCCTGGGTTTAGGAATTAACCCAAGGGAAAAGCTGTGGAGACAGCCATGTTGTGGCACTTTTGCGCTCCCCTTGGGATGCCTTTCACAGCTGCAGTGTGCTTGGAGCACAGGGCTTCCTGGTTTAAAAAACCACAACTTTAGCCCAAACTGGAGGCTTCTAAATCAGCCTTCGTTTCGGGACGTCCCCAAGGAAAAAGCTGTGGAGGCAGGCATGTTGAGGCACTTCTGCACTCTTCTTGGGTAGTCCTTCGCAGCTGCTGTGTTCTTGGAACTCAGGGCTTTCTGGTTAAAAGAACACTAACCCTAGGCCTAACTCAAACCTTAAGCCTAGGAAGGAAAATCAGCCTATGATTGGGGATGGTCTCATGGAAATAGCAGTGGAGGCAGCCAAGTTGTGTCACTTTTGCGCTCCCCTTGGGATGCCTTTCACAGCTGCAGTGTGCTTGGAGCACAGGGCTTCCTGGTGTAAAAAACCACAACTTTAGCCCAAACTGGAGGCTTCTAAATCAGCCTTCGTTTCGGGACGTCCCCAAGGAAAAAGCTGTGGAGGCAGGTATGTTGTGGCACTTCTGTGCTCTTCTTGGGCAGTCCTTCGCAGCTGCTGTGTTCTTGGAACTCAGGGCTTTCTGGTTAAAAGAACACTAACCCTAGGCCTAACTCAAACCTTAAGCCTAGGAAGGAAAATCAGCCTATGATTCGGGATGGTCTCATGGAAATAGCAGTGGAGGCAGCCAAGTTGTGTCACTTTTGCGCTCCCCTTGGGATGCCTTTAACAGCTGCAGTGTGCCAGGAGCACAGGGCTTCCTGGTTTTAAAAGTCCTAGGCCTAAGCCTAACAGTAACCCTAGGAAGGTAAATCAGCCGGGTATTAGGGTTCTTCCTAAGGAAAAAGCTGTGAAAGCAGCCATGTTGTGGCACTTCTGCGCTCCCTTTGGGATGCCTTTGTCAGATGCAGTAAGCCTGGAACTCAGGGCTTCCTGGTTAAAAAAATCCTAGCCCTTGGCTGAGCCCTAACCCTAACCCTAGGCAGATAAATCAGCCTAGGTATAGGGATGGTGCCAAGGAAAAAGCTGTGAAAGCTGCCATGTTGTTGCACTTTTGTACTCCCCTTGGGATGCCTTTCACAGCTGCCGTGTGCCTGGAGCTCAGGGCTTCCTGGTTTAAAAAACCATGTCCCTAGCTGAGACTGGAGGCAGGTGATTCAGCCTAGGCTTAGCAATGGTGCCAATGAAAACGTGTGGAGGCAGCCATTTTCTGGCACTTTTGTGCTCCCCTTGGGATGCCTTTTGCAGCTGCCGTGTGCCTGGAGCTCAGAGCTTGCTGGTTTAAAAAGCTCTACACCTAGGCGTAACCCTAACCCTAACCGTAACACTGGTCATTTAAATCAGCCTGGGTTTAGGAATTATCCCAAGGGAAAAGCTGTGGAGACAGCCATGTTGTGGCACTTTTGCGCTCCCCTTGGGATGCCTTTCACAGCTGCAGTGTGCTTGGAGCACAGGGCTTCCTGGTTTAAAAAACCACAACTTTAGCCCAAACTGGAGGCTTCTAAATCAGCCTTCGTTTCGGGACGTCCCCAAGGAAAAAGCTGTGGAGGCAGGCATGTTGAGGCACTTCTGCGCTCTTCTTGGGTAGTCCTTCGCAGCTGCTGTGTTCTTGGAACTCAGGGCTTTCTGGTTAAAAGAACACTAACCCTAGGCCTAACTCAAACCTTAAGCCTAGGAAGGAAAATCAGCCTATGATTCGGGATGGTCTCATGGAAATAGCAGTGGAGGCAGCCAAGTTGTGTCACTTTTGCGCTCCCCTTGGGATGCCTTTCACAGCTGCAGTGTGCCAGGAGCACAGGGCTTCCTGGTTTTAAAAGTCCTAGGCCTAAGCCTAACAGTAACCCTAGGAAGGTAAATCAGCCGGGTAATAGGGTTCTTCCTAA
The DNA here is from genome assembly GCF_027887145.1 of Ammospiza caudacuta. Taxonomy (NCBI): domain Eukaryota; kingdom Metazoa; phylum Chordata; class Aves; order Passeriformes; family Passerellidae; genus Ammospiza; species Ammospiza caudacuta. Next base: position 1,998,114 of record NW_026683127.1, on the reverse strand, counting down.
GGAAAAAGCTGTGAAAGCAGCCATGTTGTGGACCTTCTGCGCTCCCTTTGGGATGCCTTTGGCAGATGCAGTAAGCCTGGAACTCAGGGCTTCCTGGTTAAAAAAATCCTTGCCCTTGGCTGAGCCCTAATCCTTAGCCTAGGCAGATAAATCAGCCTAGGTATAGGGATGGTGCCAAGGAAAAAGCTGTGAAAGCTGCCATGTTGTTGCACTTTTGTACTCCCCTTGGGATGCCTTTCACAGCTGCCGTGTGCCTGGAGCTCAGGGCTTCCTGGTTTAAAAAACCATGTCCCTAGCTGAGACTGGAGGCAGGTGATTCAGCCTAGGCTTAGCAATGGTGCCAATGAAAACGTGTGGAGGCAGCCATTTTCTGGCACTTTTGTGCTCCCCTTGGGATGCCTTTCGCAGCTGCCGTGTGCCTGGAGCTCAGAGCTTGCTGGTTTAAAAAGCTCTACACCTAGGCGTAACCCTAACCCTAACCGTAACACTGGTCATTTAAATCAGCCTGGGTTTAGGAATTATCCCAAGGGAAAAGCTGTGGAGACAGCCATGTTGTGGCACTTTTGCGCTCCCCTTGGGATGCCTTTCACAGCTGCAGTGTGCTTGGAGCACAGGGCTTCCTGGTTTAAAAAACCACAACTTTAGCCCAAACTGGAGGCTTCTAAATCAGCCTTCGTTTCGGGACGTCCCCAAGGAAAAAGCTGTGCAGGCAGGCATGTTGAGGCACTTCTGCGCTCTTCTTGGGTAGTCCTTCGCAGCTGCTGTGTTCTTGGAACTCAGGGCTTTCTGGTTAAAAGAACACTAACCCTAGGCCTAACTCAAACCTTAAGCCTAGGAAGGAAAATCAGCCTATGATTCGGGATGGTCTCATGGAAATAGCAGTGGAGGCAGCCAAGTTGTGTCACTTTTGCGCTCCCCTTGGGATGCCTTTAACAGCTGCAGTGTGCCTGGAGCACAGGGCTTCCTGGTTTTAAAAGTCCTAGGCCTAAGCCTAACAGTAACCCTAGGAAGGTAAATCAGCCGGGTATTAGGGTTCTTCCTAAGGAAAAAGCTGTGAAAGCAGCCATGTTGTGGCACTTCTGCACTCCCTTTGGGATGCCTTTGGCAGATGCAGTAAGCCTGGAACTCAGGGCTTCCTGGTTAAAAAAATCCTAGCCCTTGGCTGAGCCCTAACCCTAACCCTAGGCAGATAAATCAGTTTAGGTATAGGGATGGTGCCAAGGAAAAAGCTGTGAAAGCTGCCATGTTGTTGCACTTTTGTACTCCCCTTGGGATGCCTTTCACAGCTGCCGTGTGCCTGGAGCTCAGGGCTTCCTGGTTTAAAAAACCATGTCCCTAGCTGAGACAGGAGGCAGGTGATTCAGCCTAGGCTTAGCAATGGTGCCAATGAAAACGTGTGGAGGCAGCCATTTTCTGGCACTTTTGTGCTCCCCTTGGGATGCCTTTCGCAGCTGCCGTGTGCCTGGAGCTCAGAGCTTGCTGGTTTAAAAAGCTCTACACCTAGGCGTAACCCTAACCCTAACCGTAACACTGGTCATTTAAATCAGCCTGGGTTTAGGAATTAACCCAAGGGAAAAGCTGTGGAGACAGCCATGTTGTGGCACTTTTGCGCTCCCCTTGGGATGCCTTTCACAGCTGCAGTGTGCTTGGAGCACAGGGCTTCCTGCTTTAAAAAACCACAACTTTAGCCCAAACTGGAGGCTTCTAAATCAGCCTTCGATCGGGACGTCCCCAAGGAAAAAGCTGTGGAGGCAGGTATGTTGTGGCACTTCTGCGCTCTTCTTGGGTAGTCCTTCGCAGCTGCTGTGTTCTTGGAACTCAGGGCTTTCTGGTTAAAAGAACACTAACCCTAAGCCTAACTCAAACTTTAAGCCTAGGAAGGAAAATCAGCCTATGATTCGGGATGGTCTCATGGAAATAGCAGTGGAGGCAGCCAAGTTGTGTCACTTTTGCGCTCCCCTTGGGATGCCTTTCACAGCTGCAGTGTGCCTGGAGCACAGGGCTTCCTGGTTTTAAAAGTCCTAGGCCTAAGCCTAACAGTAACCCTAGGAAGGTAAATCAGCCGGGTATTAGGGTTCTTCCTAAGGAAAAAGCTGTGAAAGCAGCCATGTTGTGGCACTTCTGCGCTCCCTTTGGGATGCCTTTGGCAGATGCAGTAAGCCTGGAACTCAGGGCTTCCTGGTTAAAAAAATCCTTGCCCTTGGCTGAGCCCTAACCCTAACCCTAGGCAGATAAATCAGCCTAGGTATAGGGATGGTGCCAAGGAAAAAGCTGTGAAAGCTGCCATGTTGTTGCACTTTTGTACTCCCCTTGGGATGCCTTTCACAGCTGCCGTGTGCCTGGAGCTCAGGGCTTCCTGGTTTAAAAAACCATGTCCCTAGCTGAGACTGGAGGCAGGTGATTCAGCCTAGGCTTAGCAATGGTGCCAATGAAAACGTGTGGAGGCAGCCATTTTCTGGCACTTTTGTGCTGCCCTTGGGATGCCTTTCGCAGCTGCCGTGTGCCTGGAGCTCAGAGCTTGCTGGTTTAAAAAGCTCTACACCTAGGCGTAACCCTAACCCTAACCGTAACACTGGTCATTTAAATCAGCCTGGGTTTAGGAATTATCCCAAGGGAAAAGCTGTGGAGACAGCCATGTTGTGGCACTTTTGCGCTCCCCTTGGGATGCCTTTCACAGCTGCAGTGTGCTTGGAGCACAGGGCTTCCTGGTTTAAAAAACCACAACTTTAGCCCAAACTGGAGGCTTCTAAATCAGCCTTCGTTTCGGGACGTCCCCAAGGAAAAAGCTGTGGAGGCAGGCATGTTGAGGCACTTCTGCGCTCTTCTTGGGTAGTCCTTCGCAGCTGCTGTGTTCTTGGAACTCAGGGCTTTCTGGTTAAAAGAACACTAACCCTAGGCCTAACTCAAACCTTAAGCCTAGGAAGGAAAATCAGCCTATGATTCGGGATGGTCTCATGGAAATAGCAGTGGAGGCAGCCAAGTTGTGTCACTTTTGCGCTCCCCTTGGGATGCCTTTAACAGCTGCAGTGTGCCTGGAGCACAGGGCTTCCTGGTTTTAAAAGTCCTAGGCCTAAGCCTAACAGTAACCCTAGGAAGGTAAATCAGCCGGGTATTAGGGTTCTTCCTAAGGAAAAAGCTGTGAAAGCAGCCATGTTGTGGCACTTCTGCACTCCCTTTGGGATGCCTTTGGCAGATGCAGTAAGCCTGGAACTCAGGGCTTCCTGGTTAAAAAAATCCTAGCCCTTGGCTGAGCCCTAACCCTAACCCTAGGCAGATAAATCAGTTTAGGTATAGGGATGGTGCCAAGGAAAAAGCTGTGAAAGCTGCCATGTTGTTGCACTTTTGTACTCCCCTTGGGATGCCTTTCACAGCTGCCGTGTGCCTGGAGCTCAGGGCTTCCTGGTTTAAAAAACCATGTCCCTAGCTGAGACTGGAGGCAGGTGATTCAGCCTAGGCTTAGCAATGGTGCCAATGAAAACGTGTGGAGGCAGCCATTTTCTGGCACTTTTGTGCTCCCCTTGGGATGCCTTTCGCAGCTGCCGTGTGCCTGGAGCTCAGAGCTTGCTGGTTTAAAAAGCTCTACACCTAGGCGTAACCCTAACCCTAACCGTAACACTGGTCATTTAAATCAGCCTGGGTTTAGGAATTAACCCAAGGGAAAAGCTGTGGAGACAGCCATGTTGTGGCACTTTTGCGCTCCCCTTGGGATGCCTTTCACAGCTGCAGTGTGCTTGGAGCACAGGGCTTCCTGCTTTAAAAAACCACAACTTTAGCCCAAACTGGAGGCTTCTAAATCAGCCTTCGTTCGGGACGTCCCCAAGGAAAAAGCTGTGGAGGCAGGTATGTTGTGGCACTTCTGCGCTCTTCTTGGGCAGTCCTTCGCAGCTGCTGTGTTCTTGGAAATCAGGGCTTTCTGGTTAAAAGAACACTAACCCTAAGCCTAACTCAAACTTTAAGCCTAGGAAGGAAAATCAGCCTATGATTCGGGATGGTCTCATGGAAATAGCAGTGGAGGCAGCCAAGTTGTGTCACTTTTGCGCTCCCCTTGGGATGCCTTTCACAGCTGCAGTGTGCCTGGAGCACAGGGCTTCCTGGTTTTAAAAGTCCTAGGCCTAAGCCTAACAGTAACCCTAGGAAGGTAAATCAGCCGGGTATTAGGGTTCTTCCTAAGGAAAAAGCTGTGAAAGCAGCCATGTTGTGGCACTTCTGCGCTCCCTTTGGGATGCCTTTGTCAGATGCAGTAAGCCTGGAACTCAGGGCTTCCTGGTTAAAAAAATCCTTGCCCTTGGCTGAGCCCTAACCCTAACCCTAGGCAGATAAATCAGCCTAGGTATAGGGATGGTGCCAAGGAAAAAGCTGTGAAAGCTGCCATGTTGTTGCACTTTTGTACTCCCCTTGGGATGCCTTTCACAGCTGCCGTGTGCCTGGAGCTCAGGGCTTCCTGGTTTAAAAATCCATGTCCCTAGCTGAGACTGGAGGCAGGTGATTCAGCCTAGGCTTAGCAATGGTGCCAATGAAAACGTGTGGAGGCAGCCATTTTCTGGCACTTTTGTGCTCCCCTTGGGATGCCTTTCGCAGCTGCCGTGTGCCTGGAGCTCAGAGCTTGCTGGTTTAAAAAGCTCTACACCTAGGCGTAACCCTAACCCTAACCGTAACACTGGTCATTTAAATCAGCCTGGGTTTAGGAATTATCCCAAGGGAAAAGCTGTGGAGACAGCCATGTTGTGGCACTTTTGCGCTCCCCTTGGGATGCCTTTCACAGCTGCAGTGTGCTTGGAGCACAGGGCTTCCTGGTTTAAAAAACCACAACTTTAGCCCAAACTGGAGGCTTCTAAATCAGCCTTCGTTTCGGGACGTCCCCAAGGAAAAAGCTGTGGAGGCAGGCATGTTGAGGCACTTCTGCGCTCTTCTTGGGTAGCCCTTCGCAGCTGCTGTGTTCTTGGAACTCAGGGCTTTCTGGTTAAAAGAACACTAACCCTAGGCCTAACTCAAACCTTAAGCCTAGGAAGGAAAATCAGCCTATGATTCGGGATGGTCTCATGGAAATAGCAGTGGAGGCAGCCAAGTTGTGTCACTTTTGCGCTCCCCTTGGGATGCCTTTCACAGCTGCAGTGTGCTTGGAGCACAGGGCTTCCTGGTGTAAAAAACCACAACTTTAGCCCAAACTGGAGGCTTCTAAATCAGCCTTCGTTTCGGGACGTCCCCAAGGAAAAAGCTGTGGAGGCAGGCATGTTGAGGCACTTCTGCGCTCTTCTTGGGTAGTCCTTCGCAGCTGCTGTGTTCTTGGAACTCAGGGCTTTCTGGTTAAAAGAACACTAACCCTAGGCCTAACTCAAACCTTAAGCCTAGGAAGGAAAATCAGCCTATGATTCGGGATGGTCTCATGGAAATAGCAGTGGAGGCAGCCAAGTTGTGTCACTTTTGCGCTCCCCTTGGGATGCCTTTAACAGCTGCAGTGTGCCTGGAGCACAGGGCTTCCTGGTTTAAAAGTCCTAGGCCTAAGCCTAACAGTAACCCTAGGAAGGTAAATCAGCCGGGTATTAGGGTTCTTCCTAAGGAAAAAGCTGTGAAAGCAGCCATGTTGTGGCACTTCTGCGCTCCCTTTGGGATGCCTTTGTCAGATGCAGTAAGCCTGGAACTCAGGGCTTCCTGGTTAAAAAAATCCTAGCCCTTGGCTGAGCCCTAACCCTAACCCTAGGCAGATAAATCAGCCTAGGTATAGGGATGGTGCCAAGGAAAAAGCTGTGAAAGCTGCCATGTTGTTGCACTTTTGTACTCCCCTTGGGATGCCTTTCACAGCTGCCGTGTGCCTGGAGCTCAGGGCTTCCTGGTTTAAAAAACCATGTCCCTAGCTGAGACTGGAGGCAGGTGATTCAGCCTAGGCTTAGCAATGGTGCCAATGAAAACGTGTGGAGGCAGCCATTTTCTGGCACTTTTGTGCTCCCCTTGGGATGCCTTTCGCAGCTGCCGTGTGCCTGGAGCTCAGAGCTTGCTGGTTTAAAAAGCTCTACACCTAGGCGTAACCCTAACCCTAACCGTAACACTGGTCATTTAAATCAGCCTGGGTTTAGGAATTAACCCAAGGGAAAAGCTGTGGAGACAGCCATGTTGTGGCACTTTTGCGCTCCCCTTGGGATGCCTTTCACAGCTGCAGTGTGCTTGGAGCACAGGGCTTCCTGGTGTAAAAAACCACAACTTTAGCCCAAACTGGAGGCTTCTAAATCAGCCTTCGTTTCGGGACGTCCCCAAGGAAAAAGCTGTGGAGGCAGGCATGTTGAGGCACTTCTGCGCTCTTCTTGGGTAGTCCTTCGCAGCTGCTGTGTTCTTGGAACTCAGGGCTTTCTGGTTAAAAGAACACTAACCCTAGGCCTAACTCAAACCTTAAGCCTAGGAAGGAAAATCAGCCTATGATTCGGGATGGTCTCATGGAAATAGCAGTGGAGGCAGCCAAGTTGTGTCACTTTTGCGCTCCCCTTGGGATGCCTTTAACAGCTGCAGTGTGCCAGGAGCACAGGGCTTCCTGGTTTTAAAAGTCCTAGGCCTAAGCCTAACAGTAACCCTAGGAAGGTAAATCAGCCGGGTATTAGGGTTCTTCCTAAGGAAAAAGCTGTGAAAGCAGCCATGTTGTGGCACTTCTGCGCTCCCTTTGGGATGCCTTTGGCAGATGCAGTAAGCCTGGAACTCAGGGCTTCCTGGTTAAAAAAATCCTAGCCCTAGGCTGAGCCCTAACCCTAACCCTAGGCAGATAAATCAGCCTAGGTATAGGGATGGTGCCAAGGAAAAAGCTGTGAAAGCTGCCATGTTGTTGCACTTTTGTACTCCCCTTGGGATGCCTTTCACAGCTGCCGTGTGCCTGGAGCTCAGGGCTTCCTGGTTTAAAAAACCATGTCCCTAGCTGAGACTGGAGGCAGGTGATTCAGCCTAGGCTTAGCAATGGTGCCAATGAAAACGTGTGGAGGCAGCCATTTTCTGGCACTTTTGTGCTCCCCTTGGGATGCCTTTCGCAGCTGCCATGTGCCTGGAGCTCAGAGCTTGCTGGTTTAAAAAGCTCTACACCTAGGCGTAACCCTAACCCTAACCGTAACACTGGTCATTTAAATCAGCCTGGGTTTAGGAATTATCCCAAGGGAAAAGCTGTGGAGACAGCCATGTTGTGGCACTTTTGCGCTCCCCTTGGGATGCCTTTCACAGCTGCAGTGTGCTTGGAGCACAGGGCTTCCTGGTTTAAAAAACCACAACTTTAGCCCAAACTGGAGGCTTCTAAATCAGCCTTCGTTTCGGGACGTCCCCAAGGAAAAAGCTGTGGAGGCAGGCATGTTGAGGCACTTCTGCGCTCTTCTTGGGTAGTCCTTCGCAGCTGCTGTGTTCTTGGAACTCAGGGCTTTCTGGTTAAAAGAACACTAACCCTAGGCCTAACTCAAACCTTAAGCCTAGGAAGGAAAATCAGCCTATGATTCGGGATGGTCTCATGGAAATAGCAGTGGAGGCAGCCAAGTTGTGTCACTTTTGCGCTCCCCTTGGGATGCCTTTAACAGCTGCAGTGTGCCTGGAGCACAGGGCTTCCTGGTTTTAAAAGTCCTAGGCCTAAGCCTAACAGTAACCCTAGGAAGGTAAATCAGCCGGGTATTAGGGTTCTTCCTAAGGAAAAAGCTGTGAAAGCAGCCATGTTGTGGCACTTCTGCGCTCCCTTTGGGATGCCTTTGGCAGATGCAGTAAGCCTGGAACTCAGGGATTCCTGCATAAAAAAATCCTAGCCCTTGGCTGAGCCCTAACCCTAAGCCTAGGCAGATAAATCAGCCTAGGTATAGGGATGGTGCCAAGGAAAAAGCTGTGAAAGCTGCCATGTTGTTGCACTTTTGTACTCCCCTTGGGATGCCTTTCACAGCTGCCGTGTGCCTGGAGCTCAGGGCTTCCTGGTTTAAAAAACCATGTCCCTAGCTGAGACTGGAGGCAGGTGATTCAGCCTAGGCTTAGCAATGGTGCCAATGAAAACGTGTGGAGGCAGCCATTTTCTGGCACTTTTGTGCTCCCCTTGGGATGCCTTTCGCAGCTGCCGTGTGCCTGGAGCTCAGAGCTTGCTGGTTTAAAAAGCTCTACACCTAGGCGTAACCCTAACCCTAACCGTAACACTGGTCATTTAAATCAGCCTGGGTTTAGGAATTATCCCAAGGGGAAAGCTGTGGAGACAGCCATGTTGTGGCACTTTTGCGCTCCCCTTGGGATGCCTTTCACAGCTGCAGTGTGCTTGGAGCACAGGGCTTCCTGGTTTAAAAACCACAACTTTAGCCCAAACTGGAGGCTTCTAAATCAGCCTTCGTTTCGGGACGTCCCCAAGGAAAAAGCTGTGGAGGCAGGCATGTTGAGGCACTTCTGCGCTCTTCTTGGGTAGTCCTTCGCAGCTGCTGTGTTCTTGGAACTCAGGGCTTTCTGGTTAAAAGAACACTAACCCTAGGCCTAACTCAAACCTTAAGCCTAGGAAGGAAAATCAGCCTATGATTCGGGATGGTCTCATGGAAATAGCAGTGGAGGCAGCCAAGTTGTGTCACTTTTGCGCTCCCCTTGGGATGCCTTTAACAGCTGCAGTGTGCCTGGAGCACAGGGCTTCCTGGTTTTAAAAGTCCTAGGCCTAAGCCTAACAGTAACCCTAGGAAGGTAAATCAGCCGGGTATTAGGGTTCTTCCTAAGGAAAAAGCTGTGAAAGCAGCCATGTTGTGGCACTTCTGCGCTCCCTTTGGGATGCCTTTGGCAGATGCAGTAAGCCTGGAACTCAGGGCTTCCTGGTTAAAAAAATCCTAGCCCTTGGCTGAGCCCTAACCCTAACCCTAGGCAGATAAATCAGCCTAGGTATAGGGATGGTGCCAAGGAAAAAGCTGTGAAAGCTGCCATGTTGTTGCACTTTTGTACTCCCCTTGGGATGCCTTTCACAGCTGCCGTGTGCCTGGAGCTCAGGGCTTCCTGGTTTAAAAAACCATGTCCCTAGCTGAGACTGGAGGCAGGTGATTCAGCCTAGGCTTAGCAATGGTGCCAATGAAAACGTGTGGAGGCAGCCATTTTCTGGCACTTTTGTGCTCCCCTTGGGATGCCTTTCGCAGCTGCCGTGTGCCTGGAGCTCAGAGCTTGCTGGTTTAAAAAGCTCTACACCTAGGCGTAACCCTAACCCTAACCGTAACACTGGTCATTTAAATCAGCCTGGGGTTAGGAATTATCCCAAGGGAAAAGCTGTGGAGACAGCCATGTTGTGGCACTTTTGCGCTCCCCTTGGGATGCCTTTCACAGCTGCAGTGTGCTTGGAGCACAGGGCTTCCTGGTTTAAAAAACCACAACTTTAGCCCAAACTGGAGGCTTCTAAATCAGCCTTCGTTTCGGGACGTCCCCAAGGAAAAAGCTGTGCAGGCAGGCATGTTGAGGCACTTCTGCGCTCTTCTTGGGTAGTACTTCACAGCTGCTGTGTTCTTGGAACTCAGGGCTTTCTGGTTAAAAGAACACTAACCCTAGGCCTAACTCAAACCTTAAGCCTAGGAAGGAAAATCAGCCTATGATTCGGGATGGTCTCATGGAAATAGCAGTGGAGGCAGCCAAGTTGTGTGACTTTTGCGCTCCCCTTGGGATGCCTTTAACAGCTGCAGTGTGCCTGGAGCACAGGGCTTCCTGGTTTTAAAAGTCCTAGGCCTAAGCCTAACAGTAACCATAGGAAGGTAAATCAGCCGGGTATTAGGGTTCTTCCTAAGGAAAAAGCTGTGAAAGCAGCCATGTTGTGGCACTTCTGCGCTCCCTTTGGGATGCCTTTGGCAGATGCAGTAAGCCTGGAACTCAGGGCTTCCTGCTTAAAAAAATCCTTGCCCTTGGCTGAGCCCTAACCCTAACCCTAGGCAGATAAATCAGCCTAGGTATAGGGATGGTGCCAAGGAAAAAGCTGTGAAAGCTGCCATGTTGTTGCACTTTTGTACTCCCCTTGGGATGCCTTTCACAGCTGCCAAGTGCCTGGAGCTCAGGGCTTCCTGGTTTAAAAAACCATGTCCCTAGCTGAGACTGGAGGCAGGTAATTCAGCCTAGGCTTAGCAATGGTGCCAATAAAAACGTGTGGAGGCAGCCATTTTCTGGCACTTTTGTGCTCCCCTTGGGATGCCTTTCGCAGCTGCCGTGTGCCTGGAGCTAAGAGCTTGCTGGTTTAAAAAGCTCTACACCTAGGCGTAACCCTAACCGTAACCGTAACACTGGTCATTCAAATCAGCCTGGGTTCAGGAATTATCCCAAGGGAAAAGCTGTGGAGACAGCCATGTTGTGGCACTTTTGCGCTCCCCTTGGGATGCCTTTCACAGCTGCAGTGTGCTCAGAGCACAGGGCTTCCTGGTGTAAAAAACCACAACTTAGGCCTAAACTGGAGGCTTCTAAATCAGCCTTCGTTTCGGGACGTCCTCAAAGAAAAAGCTGTGGAGGCAGGCATGTTGAGGCACTTCTGCGCTCTTCTTGGGTAGTCCTTCGCAGCTGCTGTGTTCTTGGAACTCAGGGCTTTCTGGTTAAAAGAACACTAACCCTAGGCCTAACTCAAACCTTAAGCCTAGGAAGGAAAATCAGCCTATGATTCGGGATGGTCTCATGGAAATAGCAGTGGAGGCAGCCAAGTTGTGTCACTTTTGCGCTCCCATTGGGATGCCTTTCACAGCTGCAGTGTGCCTGGAGCACAGGGCTTCCTGGTTTAAAAGTCCTAGGCCTAAGCCTAACAGTAACCCTAGGAAGGTAAATCAGCCGGGTATTAGGGTTCTTCCTAAGGAAAAAGCTGTGAAAGCAGCCATGTTGTGGCACTTCTGCGCTCCCTTTGGGATGCCTTTGGCAGATGCAGTAAGCCTGGAACTCAGGGCTTCCTGGTTAAAAAATCCTAGCCCTAGGCTGAGTCCTAACCTTAACCCTAGGCAGATAAATCAGCCTAGGTATAGGGATGGTGCCAAGGAAAAAGCTGTGAAAGCTGCCATGTTGTTGCACTTTTGTACTCCCTTTGGGATGCCTTTCACAGCTGCCGTGTGCCTGGAGCTCAGGGCTTCCTGGTTTAAAAAACCATGTCCCTAGCTGAGACTGGAGGCAGGTAATTCAGCCTAGGCTTAGCAATGGTGCCAATGAAAACGTGTGGAGGCAGCCATTTTCTGGCACTTTTGTGCTCCCCTTGGGATGCCTTTCGCAGCTGCCGTGTGCCTGGAGCTCAGAGCTTGCTGGTTTAAAAAGCTCTACACCTAGGCATAACCCTAACCCTAACCGTAACACTGGTCTTTTAAATCAGCCTGGGTTTAGGAATTATCCCAAGGGAAAAGCTGTGGAGACAGCCATGTTGTGGCACTTTTGCGCTCCCCTTGGGATGCCTTTCACAGCTGCAGTGTGCTTAGAGCACAGGGCTTCCTGGTGTAAAAAACCACAACTTTAGCCTAAACTGGAGGCTTCTAAATCAGCCTTCGTTTCGGGACGTCCTCAAAGAAAAAGCTGTGGAGGCAGGCATGTTGAGGCACTTCTGCGCTCTTCTTGGGTAGTACTTCGCAGCTGCTGTGCTCTTGGAACTCAGGGCTTTCTGGTTAAAAGAACACTAACCCTAGGCCTAACTCAAACCTTAAGCCTAGGAAGGAAAATCAGCCTATGATTCGGGATGGTCTCATGGAAATAGCAGTGGAGGCAGCCAAGTTGTGTCACTTTTGCGCTCCCCTTGGGATGCCTTTCACAGCTGCAGTGTGCTTGGAGCACAGGGCTTCCTGGTGTAAAAAACCACAACTTTAGCCCAAACTGGAGGCTTCTAAATCAGCCTTCGTTTCGGGACGTCCCCAAGGAAAAAGCTGTGGAGGCAGGCATGTTGAGGCACTTCTGCGCTCTTCTTGGGTAGTCCTTCGCAGCTGCTGTGTTCTTGGAACTCAGGGCTTTCTGGTTAAAAGAACACTAACCCTAGGCCTAACTCAAACCTTAAGCCTAGGAAGGAAAATCAGCCTATGATTCGGGATGGTCTCATGGAAATAGCAGTGGAGGCAGCCAAGTTGTGTCACTTTTGTGCTCCCCTTGGGATGCCTTTAACAGCTGCAGTGTGCCTGGAGCACAGGGCTTCCTGGTTTTAAAAGTCCTAGGCCTAAGCCTAACAGTAACCCTAGGAAGGTAAATCAGCCGGGTATTAGGGTTCTTCCTAAGGAAAAAGCTGTGAAAGCAGCCATGTTGTGGCACTTCTGCGCTCCCTTTGGGATGCCTTTGGCAGATGCAGTAAGCCTGGAACTCAGGGCTTCCTGGTTAAAAAAATCCTAGCCCTTGGCTGAGCCCTAACCCTAACCCTAGGCAGATAAATCAGCCTAGGTATAGGGATGGTGCCAAGGAAAAAGCTGTGAAAGCTGCCATGTTGTTGCACTTTTGTACTCCCCTTGGGATGCCTTTCACAGCTGCCGTGTGCCTGGAGCTCAGGGCTTCCTGGTTTAAAAAACCATGTCCCTAGCTGAGACTGGAGGCAGGTGATTCAGCCTAGGCTTAGCAATGGTGCCAATGAAAACGTGTGGAGGCAGCCATTTTCTGGCACTTTTGTGCTCCCCTTGGGATGCCTTTCGCAGCTGCCGTGTGCCTGGAGCTCAGAGCTTGCTGGTTTAAAAAGCTCTACACCTAGGCGTAACCCTAACCCTAACCGTAACACTGGTCATTTAAATCAGCCTGGGTTTAGGAATTATCCCAAGGGAAAAGCTGTGGAGACAGCCATGTTGTGGCACTTTTGCGCTCCCCTTGGGATGCCTTTCACAGCTGCAGTGTGCTTGGAGCACAGGGCTTCCTGGTTTAAAAAACCACAACTTTAGCCCAAACTGGAGGCTTCTAAATCAGCCTTCGTTTCGGGACGTCCCCAAGGAAAAAGCTGTGGAGGCAGGCATGTTGAGGCACTTCTGCGCTCTTCTTGGGTAGTCCTTCGCAGCTGCTGTGTTCTTGGAACTCAGGGCTTTCTGGTTAAAAGAACACTAACCCTAGGCCTAACTCAAACCTTAAGCCTAGGAAGGAAAATCAGCCTATGATTGGGGATGGTCTCATGGAAATAGCAGTGGAGGCAGCCAAGTTGTGTCACTTTTGCGCTCCCCTTGGGATGCCTTTCACAGCTGCAGTGTGCTTGGAGCACAGGGCTTCCTGGTGTAAAAAACCACAACTTTAGCCCAAACTGGAGGCTTCTAAATCAGCCTTCGTTTCGGGACGTCCCCAAGGAAAAAGCTGTGGAGGCAGGTATGTTGTGGCACTTCTGTGCTCTTCTTGGGCACTCCTTCGCAGCTGCTGTGTTCTTGGAACTCAGGGCTTTCTGGTTAAAAGAACACTAACCCTAAGCCTAACTCAAACTTTAAGCCTAGGAAGGAAAATCAGCCTATGATTCGGGATGGTCTCATGGAAATAGCAGTGGAGGCAGCCAAGTTGTGTCACTTTTGTGCTCCCCTTGGGATGCCTTTCACAGCTGCAGTGTGCCTGGAGCACAGGGCTTCCTGGTTTTAAAAGTCGTAGGCCTAGGCCTAACAGTAACCCTAGGAAGGTAAATCAGCCGGGTATTAGGGTTCTTCCTAAGGAAAAAGCTGTGAAAGCAGCCATGTTGTGGCACTTCTGCGCTCCCTTTGGGATGCCTTTGGCAGATGCAGTAAGCCTGGAACTCAGGGCTTCCTGGTTAAAAAATCCTAGCCCTAGGCTGAGTCCTAACCTTAACCCTAGGCAGATAAATCAGCCTAGGTATAGGGATGGTGCCAAGGAAAAAGCTGTGAAAGCTGCCATGTTGTTGCACTTTTGTACTCCCTTTGGGATGCCTTTCACAGCTGCCGTGTGCCTGGAGCTCAGGGCTTCCTGGTTTAAAAAACCATGTCCCTAGCTGAGACTGGAGGCAGGTAATTCAGCCTAGGCTTAGCAATGGTGCCAATGAAAACGTGTGGAGGCAGCCATTTTCTGGCACTTTTGTGCTCCCCTTGGGATGCCTTTCGCAGCTGCCGTGTGCCTGGAGCTCAGAGCTTGCTGGTTTAAAAAGCTCTACACCTAGGCATAACCCTAACCCTAACCGTAACACTGGTCTTTTAAATCAGCCTGGGTTTAGGAATTATCCCAAGGGAAAAGCTGTGGAGACAGCCATGTTGTGGCACTTTTGCGCTCCCCTTGGGATGCCTTTCACAGCTGCAGTGTGCTTAGAGCACAGGGCTTCCTGGTGTAAAAAACCACAACTTTAGCCTAAACTGGAGGCTTCTAAATCAGCCTTCGTTTCGGGACGTCCTCAAAGAAAAAGCTGTGGAGGCAGGCATGTTGAGGCACTTCTGCGCTCTTCTTGGGTAGTACTTCGCAGCTGCTGTGCTCTTGGAACTCAGGGCTTTCTGGTTAAAAGAACACTAACCCTAGGCCTAACTCAAACCTTAAGCCTAGGAAGGAAAATCAGCCTATGATTCGGGATGGTCTCATGGAAATAGCAGTGGAGGCAGCCAAGTTGTGTCACTTTTGCGCTCCCCTTGGGATGCCTTTCACAGCTGCAGTGTGCTTGGAGCACAGGGCTTCCTGGTGTAAAAAACCACAACTTTAGCCCAAACTGGAGGCTTCTAAATCAGCCTTCGTTTCGGGACGTCCCCAAGGAAAAAGCTGTGGAGGCAGGCATGTTGAGGCACTTCTGCGCTCTTCTTGGGTAGTCCTTCGCAGCTGCTGTGTTCTTGGAACTCAGGGCTTTCTGGTTAAAAGAACACTAACCCTAGGCCTAACTCAAACCTTAAGCCTAGGAAGGAAAATCAGCCTATGATTCGGGATGGTCTCATGGAAATAGCAGTGGAGGCAGCCAAGTTGTGTCACTTTTGTGCTCCCCTTGGGATGCCTTTAACAGCTGCAGTGTGCCTGGAGCACAGGGCTTCCTGGTTTTAAAAGTCCTAGGCCTAAGCCTAACAGTAACCCTAGGAAGGTAAATCAGCCGGGTATTAGGGTTCTTCCTAAGGAAAAAGCTGTGAAAGCAGCCATGTTGTGGCACTTCTGCGCTCCCTTTGGGATGCCTTTGGCAGATGCAGTAAGCCTGGAACTCAGGGCTTCCTGGTTAAAAAAATCCTAGCCCTTGGCTGAGCCCTAACCCTAACCCTAGGCAGATAAATCAGCCTAGGTATAGGGATGGTGCCAAGAAAAAAGCTGTGAAAGCTGCCATGTTGTTGCACTTTTGTACTCCCCTTGGGATGCCTTTCACAGCTGCGGTGTGCCTGGAGCTCAGGGCTTCCTGGTTTAAAAAACCATGTCCCTAGCTGAGACTGGAGGCAGGTGATTCAGCCTAGGCTTAGCAATGGTGCCAATGAAAACGTGTGGAGGCAGCCATTTTCTGGCACTTTTGTGCTCCCCTTGGGATGCCTTTCGCAGCTGCTGTGTGCCTGGAGCTCAGAGCTTGCTGGTTTAAAAAGCTCTACACCTAGGCGTAACCCTAACCCTAACCGTAACACTGGTCATTTAAATCAGCCTGGGTTTAGGAATTATCCCAAGGGAAAAGCTGTGGAGACAGCCATGTTGTGGCACTTTTGCGCTCCCCTTGGGATGCCTTTCACAGCTGCAGTGTGCTTGGAGCACAGGGCTTCCTGGTTTAAAAAACCACAACTTTAGCCCAAACTGGAGGCTTCTAAATCAGCCTTCGTTTCGGGACGTCCCCAAGGAAAAAGCTGTGGAGGCAGGCATGTTGAGGCACTTCTGCGCTCTTCTTGGGTAGTCCTTCGCAGCTGCTGTGTTCTTGGAACTCAGGGCTTTCTGGTTAAAAGAACACTAACCCTAGGCCTAACTCAAACCTTAAGCCTAGGAAGGAAAATCAGCCTATGATTCGGGATGGTCTCATGGAAATAGCAGTGGAGGCAGCCAAGTTGTGTCACTTTTGCGCTCCCCTTGGGATGCCTTTAACAGCTGCAGTGTGCCAGGAGCACAGGGCTTCCTGGTTTTAAAAGTCCTAGGCCTAAGCCTAACAGTAACCCTAGGAAGGTAAATCAGCCGGGTATTAGGGTTCTTCCTAAGGAAAAAGCTGTGAAAGCAGCCATGTTGTGGCACTTCTGCGCTCCCTTTGGGATGCCTTTGGCAGATGCAGTAAGCCTGGAACTCAGGGCTTCCTGGTTAAAAAAATCCTAGCCCTAGGCTGAGCCCTAACCCTAACCCTAGGCAGATAAATCAGCCTAGGTATAGGGATGGTGCCAAGGAAAAAGCTGTGAAAGCTGCCATGTTGTTGCACTTTTGTACTCCCCTTGGGATGCCTTTCACAGCTGCCGTGTGCCTGGAGCTCAGGGCTTCCTGGTTTAAAAAACCATGTCCCTAGCTGAGACTGGAGGCAGGTGATTCAGCCTAGGCTTAGCAATGGTGCCAATGAAAACGTGTGGAGGCAGCCATTTTCTGGCACTTTTGTGCTCCCCTTGGGATGCCTTTCGCAGCTGCCGTGTGCCTGGAGCTCAGAGCTTGCTGGTTTAAAAAGCTCTACACCTAGGCGTAACCCTAACCCTAACCGTAACACTGGTCATTTAAATCAGCCTGGGTTTAGGAATTAACCCAAGGGAAAAGCTGTGGAGACAGCCATGTTGTGGCACTTTTGCGCTCCCCTTGGGATGCCTTTCACAGCTGCAGTGTGCTTGGAGCACAGGGCTTCCTGGTTTAAAAAACCACAACTTTAGCCCAAACTGGAGGCTTCTAAATCAGCCTTCGTTTCGGGACGTCCCCAAGGAAAAAGCTGTGGAGGCAGGCATGTTGAGGCACTTCTGCACTCTTCTTGGGTAGTCCTTCGCAGCTGCTGTGTTCTTGGAACTCAGGGCTTTCTGGTTAAAAGAACACTAACCCTAGGCCTAACTCAAACCTTAAGCCTAGGAAGGAAAATCAGCCTATGATTGGGGATGGTCTCATGGAAATAGCAGTGGAGGCAGCCAAGTTGTGTCACTTTTGCGCTCCCCTTGGGATGCCTTTCACAGCTGCAGTGTGCTTGGAGCACAGGGCTTCCTGGTGTAAAAAACCACAACTTTAGCCCAAACTGGAGGCTTCTAAATCAGCCTTCGTTTCGGGACGTCCCCAAGGAAAAAGCTGTGGAGGCAGGTATGTTGTGGCACTTCTGTGCTCTTCTTGGGCACTCCTTCGCAGCTGCTGTGTTCTTGGAACTCAGGGCTTTCTGGTTAAAAGAACACTAACCCTAAGCCTAACTCAAACTTTAAGCCTAGGAAGGAAAATCAGCCTATGATTCGGGATGGTCTCATGGAAATAGCAGTGGAGGCAGCCAAGTTGTGTCACTTTTGTGCTCCCCTTGGGATGCCTTTCACAGCTGCAGTGTGCCTGGAGCACAGGGCTTCCTGGTTTTAAAAGTCGTAGGCCTAGGCCTAACAGTAACCCTAGGAAGGTAAATCAGCCGGGTATTAGGGTTCTTCCTAAGGAAAAAGCTGTGAAAGCAGCCATGTTGTGGCACTTCTGCGCTCCCTTTGGGATGGCTTTGGCAGATGCAGTAAGCCTGGAACTCAGGGCTTCCTGGTTAAAAAAATCCTAGCCCTAGGCTGAGCCCTAACCCTAACCCTAGGCAGATAAATCAGCCTAGGTATAGGGATGGTGCCAAGGAAAAAGCTGTGAAAGCTGCCATGTTGTTGCACTTTTGTACTCCCCTTGGGATGCCTTTCACAGCTGCCGTGTGCCTGGAGCTCAGGGCTTCCTGGTTTAAAAAACCATGTCCCTAGCTGAGACTGGAGGCAGGTGATTCAGCCTAGGCTTAGCAATGGTGCCAATGAAAACGTGTGGAGGCAGCCATTTTCTGGCACTTTTGTGCTCCCCTTGGGATGCCTTTCGCAGCTGCCGTGTGCCTGGAGCTCAGAGCTTGCTGGTTTAAAAAGCTCTACACCTAGGCGTAACCCTAACCCTAACCGTAACACTGGTCATTTAAATCAGCCTGGGTTTAGGAATTAACCCAAGGGAAAAGCTGTGGAGACAGCCATGTTGTGGCACTTTTGCGCTCCCCTTGGGATGCCTTTCACAGCTGCAGTGTGCTTGGAGCACAGGGCTTCCTGGTTTAAAAAACCACAACTTTAGCCCAAACTGGAGTCTTCTAAATCAGCCTTCGTTTCGGGACGTCCTCAAAGAAAAAGCTGTGGAGGCAGGCATGTTGAGGCACTTCTGCGCTCTTCTTGGGTAGTCCTTCGCAGCTGCTGTGTTCTTGGAACTCAGGGCTTTCTGGTTAAAAGAACACTAACCCTAGGCCTAACTCAAACCTTAAGCCTAGGAAGGAAAATCAGCCTATGATTCGGGATGGTCTCATGGAAATAGCAGTGGAGGCAGCCAAGTTGTGTCACTTTTGCGCTCCCCTTGGGATGCCTTTAACAGCTGCAGTGTGCCAGGAGCACAGGGCTTCCTGGTTTTAAAAGTCCTAGGCCTAAGCCTAACAGTAACCCTAGGAAGGTAAATCAGCCGGGTATTAGGGTTCTTCCTAAGGAAAAAGCTGTGAAAGCAGCCATGTTGTGGCACTTCTGCGCTCCCTTTGGGATGCCTTTGTCAGATGCAGTAAGCCTGGAACTCAGGGCTTCCTGGTTAAAAAAATCCTAGCCCTTGGCTGAGCCCTAACCCTAACCCTAGGCAGATAAATCAGCCTAGGTATAGGGATGGTGCCAAGGAAAAAGCTGTGAAAGCTGCCATGTTGTTGCACTTTTGTACTCCCCTTGGGATGCCTTTCACAGCTGCCGTGTGCCTGGAGCTCAGGGCTTCCTGGTTTAAAAAACCATGTCCCTAGCTGAGACTGGAGGCAGGTGATTCAGCCTAGGCTTAGCAATGGTGCCAATGAAAACGTGTGGAGGCAGCCATTTTCTGGCAGTTTTGTGCTCCCCTTGGGATGCCTTTTGCAGCTGCCGTGTGCCTGGAGCTCAGAGCTTGCTGGTTTAAAAAGCTCTACACCTAGGCGTAACCCTAACCCTAACCGTAACACTGGTCATTTAAATCAGCCTGGGTTTAGGAATTATCCCAAGGGAAAAGCTGTGGAGACAGCCATGTTGTGGCACTTTTGCGCTCCCCTTGGGATGCCTTTCACAGCTGCAGTGTGCTTGGAGCACAGGGCTTCCTGGTTTAAAAAACCACAACTTTAGCCCAAACTGGAGGCTTCTAAATCAGCCTTCGTTTCGGGACGTCCCCAAGGAAAAAGCTGTGGAGGCAGGCATGTTGAGGCACTTCTGCGCTCTTCTTGGGTAGTCCTTCGCAGCTGCTGTGTTCTTGGAACTCAGGGCTTTCTGGTTAAAAGAACACTAACCCTAGGCCTAACTCAAACCTTAAGCCTAGGAAGGAAAATCAGCCTATGATTCGGGATGGTCTCATGGAAATAGCAGTGGAGGCAGCCAAGTTGTGTCACTTTTGCGCTCCCCTTGGGATGCCTTTAACAGCTGCAGTGTGCCAGGAGCACAGGGCTTCCTGGTTTTAAAAGTCCTAGGCCTAAGCCTAACAGTAACCCTAGGAAGGTAAATCAGCCGGGTAATAGGGTTCTTCCTAAGGAAAAAGCTGTGAAAGCAGCCATGTTGTGGCACTTCTGCGCTCCCTTTGGGATGCCTTTGGCAGATGCAGTAAGCCTGGAACTCAGGGCTTCCTGGTTAAAAAAATCCTTGCCCTTGGCTGAGCCCTAATCCTTAGCCTAGGCAGATAAATCAGCCTAGGTATAGGGATGGTGCCAAGGAAAAAGCTGTGAAAGCTGCCATGTTGTTGCACTTTTGTACTCCCCTTGGGATGCCTTTCACAGCTGCCGTGTGCCTGGAGCTCAGGGCTTCCTGGTTTAAAAAACCATGTCCCTAGCTGAGACTGGAGGCAGGTGATTCAGCCTAGGCTTAGCAATGGTGCCAATGAAAACGTGTGGAGGCAGCCATTTTCTGGCACTTTTGTGCTCCCCTTGGGATGCCTTTCGCAGCTGCCGTGTGCCTGGAGCTCAGAGCTTGCTGGTTTAAAAAGCTCTACACCTAGGCGTAACCCTAACCCTAACCGTAACACTGGTCATTTAAATCAGCCTGGGTTTAGGAATTATCCCAAGGGAAAAGCTGTGGAGACAGCCATGTTGTGGCACTTTTGCGCTCCCCTTGGGATGCCTTTCACAGCTGCAGTGTGCTTGGAGCACAGGGCTTCCTGGTTTAAAAAACCACAACTTTAGCCCAAACTGGAGGCTTCTAAATCAGCCTTCGTTTCGGGACGTCCCCAAGGAAAAAGCTGTGGAGGCAGGCATGTTGAGGCACTTCTGCGCTCTTCTTGGGTAGTCCTTCGCAGCTGCTGTGTTCTTGGAACTCAGGGCTTTCTGGTTAAAAGAACACTAACCCTAGGCCTAACTCAAACCTTAAGCCTAGGAAGGAAAATCAGCCTATGATTCGGGATGGTCTCATGGAAATAGCAGTGGAGGCAGCCAAGTTGTGTCACTTTTGCGCTCCCCTTGGGATGCCTTTAACAGCTGCAGTGTGCCTGGAGCACAGGGCTTCCTGGTTTTAAAAGTCCTAGGCCTAAGCCTAACAGTAACCCTAGGAAGGTAAATCAGCCGGGTATTAGGGTTCTTCCTAAGGAAAAAGCTGTGAAAGCAGCCATGTTGTGGCACTTCTGCACTCCCTTTGGGATGCCTTTGGCAGATGCAGTAAGCCTGGAACTCAGGGCTTCCTGGTTAAAAAAATCCTAGCCCTTGGCTGAGCCCTAACCCTAACCCTAGGCAGATAAATCAGTTTAGGTATAGGGATGGTGCCAAGGAAAAAGCTGTGAAAGCTGCCATGTTGTTGCACTTTTGTACTCCCCTTGGGATGGCTTTCACAGCTGCCGTGTGCCTGGAGCTCAGGGCTTCCTGGTTTAAAAAACCATGTCCCTAGCTGAGACTGGAGGCAGGTGATTCAGCCTAGGCTTAGCAATGGTGCCAATGAAAACGTGTGGAGGCAGCCATTTTCTGGCACTTTTGTGCTCCCCTTGGGATGCCTTTCGCAGCTGCCGTGTGCCTGGAGCTCAGAGCTTGCTGGTTTAAAAAGCTCTACACCTAGGCGTAACCCTAACCCTAACCGTAACACTGGTCATTTAAATCAGCCTGGGTTTAGGAATTAACCCAAGGGAAAAGCTGTGGAGACAGCCATGTTGTGGCACTTTTGCGCTCCCCTTGGGATGCCTTTCACAGCTGCAGTGTGCTTGGAGCACAGGGCTTCCTGCTTTAAAAAACCACAACTTTAGCCCAAACTGGAGGCTTCTAAATCAGCCTTCGTTCGGGACGTCCCCAAGGAAAAAGCTGTGGAGGCAGGTATGTTGTGGCACTTCTGTGCTCTTCTTGGGCAGTCCTTCGCAGCTGCTGTGTTCTTGGAACTCAGGGCTTTCTGGTTAAAAGAACACTAACCCTAAGCCTAACTCAAACTTTAAGCCTAGGAAGGAAAATCAGCCTATGATTCGGGATGGTCTCATGGAAATAGCAGTGGAGGCAGCCAAGTTGTGTCACTTTTGCGCTCCCCTTGGGATGCCTTTCACAGCTGCAGTGTGCCTGGAGCACAGGGCTTCCTGGTTTTAAAAGTCCTAGGCCTAAGCCTAACAGTAACCCTAGGAAGGTAAATCAGCCGGGTATTAGGGTTCTTCCTAAGGAAAAAGCTGTGAAAGCAGCCATGTTGTGGCACTTCTGCGCTCCCTTTGGGATGCCTTTGTCAGATGCAGTAAGCCTGGAACTCAGGGCTTCCTGGTTAAAAAAATCCTTGCCCTTGGCTGAGCCCTAACCCTAACCCTAGGCAGATAAATCAGCCTAGGTATAGGGATGGTGCCAAGGAAAAAGCTGTGAAAGCTGCCATGTTGTTGCACTTTTGTACTCCCCTTGGGATGCCTTTCACAGCTGCCGTGTGCCTGGAGCTCAGGGCTTCCTGGTTTAAAAATCCATGTCCCTAGCTGAGACTGGAGGCAGGTGATTCAGCCTAGGCTTAGCAATGGTGCCAATGAAAACGTGTGGAGGCAGCCATTTTCTGGCACTTTTGTGCTCCCCTTGGGATGCCTTTCGCAGCTGCCGTGTGCCTGGAGCTCAGAGCTTGCTGGTTTAAAAAGCTCTACACCTAGGCGTAACCCTAACCCTAACCGTAACACTGGTCATTTAAATCAGCCTGGGTTTAGGAATTATCCCAAGGGAAAAGCTGTGGAGACAGCCATGTTGTGGCACTTTTGCGCTCCCCTTGGGATGCCTTTCACAGCTGCAGTGTGCTTGGAGCACAGGGCTTCCTGGTTTAAAAAACCACAACTTTAGCCCAAACTGGAGGCTTCTAAATCAGCCTTCGTTTCGGGACGTCCCCAAGGAAAAAGCTGTGGAGGCAGGCATGTTGAGGCACTTCTGCGCTCTTCTTGGGTAGTCCTTCGCAGCTGCTGTGTTCTTGGAACTCAGGGCTTTCTGGTTAAAAGAACACTAACCCTAGGCCTAACTCAAACCTTAAGCCTAGGAAGGAAAATCAGCCTATGATTCGGGATGGTCTCATGGAAATAGCAGTGGAGGCAGCCAAGTTGTGTCACTTTTGCGCTCCCCTTGGGATGCCTTTCACAGCTGCAGTGTGCTTGGAGCACAGGGCTTCCTGGTGTAAAAAACCACAACTTTAGCCCAAACTGGAGGCTTCTAAATCAGCCTTCGTTTCGGGACGTCCCCAAGGAAAAAGCTGTGGAGGCAGGCATGTTGAGGCACTTCTGCGCTCTTCTTGGGTAGTCCTTCGCAGCTGCTGTGTTCTTGGAACTCAGGGCTTTCTGGTTAAAAGAACACTAACCCTAGGCCTAACTCAAACCTTAAGCCTAGGAAGGAAAATCAGCCTATGATTCGGGATGGTCTCATGGAAATAGCAGTGGAGGCAGCCAAGTTGTGTCACTTTTGCGCTCCCCTTGGGATGCCTTTAACAGCTGCAGTGTGCCTGGAGCACAGGGCTTCCTGGTTTAAAAGTCCTAGGCCTAAGCCTAACAGTAACCCTAGGAAGGTAAATCAGCCGGGTATTAGGGTTCTTCCTAAGGAAAAAGCTGTGAAAGCAGCCATGTTGTGGCACTTCTGCGCTCCCTTTGGGATGCCTTTGTCAGATGCAGTAAGCCTGGAACTCAGGGCTTCCTGGTTAAAAAAATCCTAGCCCTTGGCTGAGCCATAACCCTAACCCTAGGCAGATAAATCAGCCTAGGTATAGGGATGGTGCCAAGGAAAAAGCTGTGAAAGCTGCCATGTTGTTGCACTTTTGTACTCCCCTTGGGATGCCTTTCACAGCTGCCGTGTGCCTGGAGCTCAGGGCTTCCTGGTTTAAAAAACCATGTCCCTAGCTGAGACTGGAGGCAGGTAATTCAGACTAGGCTTAGCAAAGGTGCCAATAAAAACGTGTGGAGGCAGCCATTTTCTGGCACTTTTGTGCTCCCCTTGGGATGCCTTTCGCAGCTGCCGTGTGCCTGGAGCTCAGAGCTTGCTGGTTTAAAAAGCTCTACACCTAGGCGTAACCCTAACCGTAACCGTAACACTGGTCATTCAAATCAGCCTGGGTTCAGGAATTATCCCAAGGGAAAAGCTGTGGAGACAGCCATGTTGTGGCACTTTTGCGCTCCCCTTGGGATGCCTTTCACAGCTGCAGTGTGCTTAGAGCACAGGGCTTCCTGGTGTAAAAAACCACAACTTTAGCCTAAACTGGAGGCTTCTAAATCAGCCTTCGTTTCGGGACGTCCTCAAAGAAAAAGCTGTGGAGGCAGGCATGTTGAGGCACTTCTGCGCTCTTCTTGGGTAGTACTTCGCAGCTGCTGTGCTCTTGGAACTCAGGGCTTTCTGGTTAAAAGAACACTAACCCTAGGCCTAACTCAAACCTTAAGCCTAGGAAGGAAAATCAGCCTATGATTCGGGATGGTCTCATGGAAATAGCAGTGGAGGCAGCCAAGTTGTGTCACTTTTGCGCTCCCCTTGGGATGCCTTTAACAGCTGCAGTGTGCCTGGAGCACAGGGCTTCCTGGTTTAAAAGTCCTAGGCCTAAGCCTAACAGTAACCCTAGGAAGGTAAATCAGCCGGGTATTAGGGTTCTTCCTAAGGAAAAAGCTGTGAAAGCAGCCATGTTGTGGCACTTCTGCGCTCCCTTTGGGATGCCTTTGGCAGATGCAGTAAGCCTGGAACTCAGGGCTTCCTGGTTAAAAAATCCTAGCCCTAGGCTGAGTCCTAACCCTAACCCTAGGCAGATAAATCAGCCTAGGTATAGGGATGGTGCCAAGGAAAAAGCTGTGAAAGCTGCCATGTTGTTGCACTTTTGTACTCCCTTTGGGATGCCTTTCACAGCTGCCGTGTGCCTGGAGCTCAGGGCTTCCTGGTTTAAAAAACCATGTCCCTAGCTGAGACTGGAGGCAGGTGATTCAGCCTAGGCTTAGCAATGGTGCCAATGAAAACGTGTGGAGGCAGCCATTTTCTGGCACTTTTGTGCTCCCCTTGGGATGCCTTTCGCAGCTGCCGTGTGCCTGGAGCTCAGAGCTTGCTGGTTTAAAAAGCTCTACACCTAGGCGTAACCCTAACCCTAACCGTAACACTGGTCATTTAAATCAGCCTGGGTTCAGGAATTATCCCAAGGGAAAAGCTGTGGAGACAGCCATGTTGTGGCACTTTTGCGCTCCCCTTGGGATGCCTTTCACAGCTGCAGTGTGCTTGGAGCACAGGGCTTCCTGGTTTAAAAACCACAACTTTAGCCCAAACTGGAGGCTTCTAAATCAGCCTTCGTTTCGGGACGTCCCCAAGGAAAAAGCTGTGGAGGCAGGCATGTTGAGGCACTTCTGCGCTCTTCTTGGGTAGTCCTTCGCAGCTGCTGTGTTCTTGGAACTCAGGGCTTTCTGGTTAAAAGAACACTAACCCTAGGCCTAACTCAAACCTTAAGCCTAGGAAGGAAAATCAGCCTATGATTCGGGATGGTCTCATGGAAATAGCAGTGGAGGCAGCCAAGTTGTGTCACTTTTGCGCTCCCCTTGGGATGCCTTTCACAGCTGCAGTGTGCCTGGAGCACAGGGCTTCCTGGTTTTAAAAGTCCTAGGCCTAAGCCTAACAGTAACCCTAGGAAGGTAAATCAGCCGGGTATTAGGGTTCTTCCTAAGGAAAAAGCTGTGAA
The DNA here is from genome assembly GCF_027887145.1 of Ammospiza caudacuta. Classification (NCBI taxonomy): domain Eukaryota; kingdom Metazoa; phylum Chordata; class Aves; order Passeriformes; family Passerellidae; genus Ammospiza; species Ammospiza caudacuta. Next base: position 1,973,101 of record NW_026683127.1, on the reverse strand, counting down.
AGCAGCCATGTTGTGGCACTTCTGCGCTCCCTTTGGGATGCCTTTGGCAGATGCAGTAAGCCTGGAACTCAGGGCTTCCTGGTTAAAAAATTCCTAGCCCTTGGCTGAGCCCTAACCCTAACCCTAGGCAGATAAATCAGCCTAGGTATAGAGATGGTGCCAAGGAAAAAGCTGTGAAAGCTGCCATGTTGTTGCACTTTTGTACTCCCCTTGGGATGCCTTTCACAGCTGCCGTGTGCCTGGAGCTCAGGGCTTCCTGGTTTAAAAAACCATGTCCCTAGCTGAGACTGGAGGCAGGTGATTTAGCCTAGGCTTAGCAATGGTGCCAATGAAAACGTGTGGAGGCAGCCATTTTCTGGCACTTTTGTGCTCCCCTTGGGATGCCTTTCGCAGCTGCCGTGTGCCTGGAGCTCAGAGCTTGCTGGTTTAAAAAGCTCTACACCTAGGCGTAACCCTAACCCTAACCGTAACACTGGTCATTTAAATCAGCCTGGGTTTAGGAATTATCCCAAGGGAAAAGCTGTGGAGACAGCCATGTTGTGGCACTTTTGCGCTCCCCTTGGGATGCCTTTCACAGCTGCAGTGTGCTTGGAGCACAGGGCTTCCTGGTTTAAAAAACCACAACTTTAGCCCAAACTGGAGGCTTCTAAATCAGCCTTCGTTTCGGGACGTCCCCAAGGAAAAAGCTGTGGAGGCAGGCATGTTGAGGCACTTCTGCGCTCTTCTTGGGTAGTCCTTCGCAGCTGCTGTGTTCTTGGAACTCAGGGCTTTCTGGTTAAAAGAACACTAACCCTAGGCCTAACTCAAACCTTAAGCCTAGGAAGGAAAATCAGCCTATGATTCGGGATGGTCTCATGGAAATAGCAGTGGAGGCAGCCAAGTTGTGTCACTTTTGCGCTCCCCTTGGGATGCCTTTAACAGCTGCAGTGTGCCTGGAGCACAGGGCTTCCTGGTTTTAAAAGTCCTAGGCCTAAGCCTAACAGTAACCCTAGGAAGGTAAATCAGCCGGGTATTAGGGTTCTTCCTAAGGAAAAAGCTGTGAAAGCAGCCATGTTGTGGCACTTCTGCACTCCCTTTGGGATGCCTTTGGCAGATGCAGTAAGCCTGGAACTCAGGGCTTCCTGGTTAAAAAAATCCTAGCCCTTGGCTGAGCCCTAACCCTAACCCTAGGCAGATAAATCAGTTTAGGTATAGGGATGGTGCCAAGGAAAAAGCTGTGAAAGCTGCCATGTTGTTGCACTTTTGTACTCCCCTTGGGATGGCTTTCACAGCTGCCGTGTGCCTGGAGCTCAGGGCTTCCTGGTTTAAAAAACCATGTCCCTAGCTGAGACTGGAGGCAGGTGATTCAGCCTAGGCTTAGCAATGGTGCCAATGAAAACGTGTGGAGGCAGCCATTTTCTGGCACTTTTGTGCTCCCCTTGGGATGCCTTTCGCAGCTGCCGTGTGCCTGGAGCTCAGAGCTTGCTGGTTTAAAAAGCTCTACACCTAGGCGTAACCCTAACCCTAACCGTAACACTGGTCATTTAAATCAGCCTGGGTTTAGGAATTAACCCAAGGGAAAAGCTGTGGAGACAGCCATGTTGTGGCACTTTTGCGCTCCCCTTGGGATGCCTTTCACAGCTGCAGTGTGCTTGGAGCACAGGGCTTCCTGCTTTAAAAAACCACAACTTTAGCCCAAACTGGAGGCTTCTAAATCAGCCTTCGTTCGGGACGTCCCCAAGGAAAAAGCTGTGGAGGCAGGTATGTTGTGGCACTTCTGTGCTCTTCTTGGGCAGTCCTTCGCAGCTGCTGTGTTCTTGGAACTCAGGGCTTTCTGGTTAAAAGAACACTAACCCTAAGCCTAACTCAAACTTTAAGCCTAGGAAGGAAAATCAGCCTATGATTCGGGATGGTCTCATGGAAATAGCAGTGGAGGCAGCCAAGTTGTGTCACTTTTGCGCTCCCCTTGGGATGCCTTTCACAGCTGCAGTGTGCCTGGAGCACAGGGCTTCCTGGTTTTAAAAGTCCTAGGCCTAAGCCTAACAGTAACCCTAGGAAGGTAAATCAGCCGGGTATTAGGGTTCTTCCTAAGGAAAAAGCTGTGAAAGCAGCCATGTTGTGGCACTTCTGCGCTCCCTTTGGGATGCCTTTGTCAGATGCAGTAAGCCTGGAACTCAGGGCTTCCTGGTTAAAAAAATCCTTGCCCTTGGCTGAGCCCTAACCCTAACCCTAGGCAGATAAATCAGCCTAGGTATAGGGATGGTGCCAAGGAAAAAGCTGTGAAAGCTGCCATGTTGTTGCACTTTTGTACTCCCCTTGGGATGCCTTTCACAGCTGCCGTGTGCCTGGAGCTCAGGGCTTCCTGGTTTAAAAATCCATGTCCCTAGCTGAGACTGGAGGCAGGTGATTCAGCCTAGGCTTAGCAATGGTGCCAATGAAAACGTGTGGAGGCAGCCATTTTCTGGCACTTTTGTGCTCCCCTTGGGATGCCTTTCGCAGCTGCCGTGTGCCTGGAGCTCAGAGCTTGCTGGTTTAAAAAGCTCTACACCTAGGCGTAACCCTAACCCTAACCGTAACACTGGTCATTTAAATCAGCCTGGGTTTAGGAATTATCCCAAGGGAAAAGCTGTGGAGACAGCCATGTTGTGGCACTTTTGCGCTCCCCTTGGGATGCCTTTCACAGCTGCAGTGTGCTTGGAGCACAGGGCTTCCTGGTTTAAAAAACCACAACTTTAGCCCAAACTGGAGGCTTCTAAATCAGCCTTCGTTTCGGGACGTCCCCAAGGAAAAAGCTGTGGAGGCAGGCATGTTGAGGCACTTCTGCGCTCTTCTTGGGTAGTCCTTCGCAGCTGCTGTGTTCTTGGAACTCAGGGCTTTCTGGTTAAAAGAACACTAACCCTAGGCCTAACTCAAACCTTAAGCCTAGGAAGGAAAATCAGCCTATGATTCGGGATGGTCTCATGGAAATAGCAGTGGAGGCAGCCAAGTTGTGTCACTTTTGCGCTCCCCTTGGGATGCCTTTCACAGCTGCAGTGTGCTTGGAGCACAGGGCTTCCTGGTGTAAAAAACCACAACTTTAGCCCAAACTGGAGGCTTCTAAATCAGCCTTCGTTTCGGGACGTCCCCAAGGAAAAAGCTGTGGAGGCAGGCATGTTGAGGCACTTCTGCGCTCTTCTTGGGTAGTCCTTCGCAGCTGCTGTGTTCTTGGAACTCAGGGCTTTCTGGTTAAAAGAACACTAACCCTAGGCCTAACTCAAACCTTAAGCCTAGGAAGGAAAATCAGCCTATGATTCGGGATGGTCTCATGGAAATAGCAGTGGAGGCAGCCAAGTTGTGTCACTTTTGCGCTCCCCTTGGGATGCCTTTAACAGCTGCAGTGTGCCTGGAGCACAGGGCTTCCTGGTTTAAAAGTCCTAGGCCTAAGCCTAACAGTAACCCTAGGAAGGTAAATCAGCCGGGTATTAGGGTTCTTCCTAAGGAAAAAGCTGTGAAAGCAGCCATGTTGTGGCACTTCTGCGCTCCCTTTGGGATGCCTTTGTCAGATGCAGTAAGCCTGGAACTCAGGGCTTCCTGGTTAAAAAAATCCTAGCCCTTGGCTGAGCCCTAACCCTAACCCTAGGCAGATAAATCAGCCTAGGTATAGGGATGGTGCCAAGGAAAAAGCTGTGAAAGCTGCCATGTTGTTGCACTTTTGTACTCCCCTTGGGATGCCTTTCACAGCTGCCGTGTGCCTGGAGCTCAGGGCTTCCTGGTTTAAAAAACCATGTCCCTAGCTGAGACTGGAGGCAGGTGATTCAGCCTAGGCTTAGCAATGGTGCCAATGAAAACGTGTGGAGGCAGCCATTTTCTGGCACTTTTGTGCTCCCCTTGGGATGCCTTTCGCAGCTGCCGTGTGCCTGGAGCTCAGAGCTTGCTGGTTTAAAAAGCTCTACACCTAGGCGTAACCCTAACCCTAACCGTAACACTGGTCATTTAAATCAGCCTGGGTTTAGGAATTATCCCAAGGGGAAAGCTGTGGAGACAGCCATGTTGTGGCACTTTTGCGCTCCCCTTGGGATGCCTTTCACAGCTGCAGTGTGCTTGGAGCACAGGGCTTCCTGGTTTAAAAACCACAACTTTAGCCCAAACTGGAGGCTTCTAAATCAGCCTTCGTTTCGGGACGTCCCCAAGGAAAAAGCTGTGCAGGCAGGCATGTTGAGGCACTTCTGCGCTCTTCTTGGGTAGTCCTTCGCAGCTGCTGTGTTCTTGGAACTCAGGGCTTTCTGGTTAAAAGAACACTAACCCTAGGCCTAACTCAAACCTTAAGCCTAGGAAGGAAAATCAGCCTATGATTCGGGATGGTCTCATGGAAATAGCAGTGGAGGCAGCCAAGTTGTGTCACTTTTGCGCTCCCCTTGGGATGCCTTTAACAGCTGCAGTGTGCCTGGAGCACAGGGCTTCCTGGTTTTAAAAGTCCTAGGCCTAAGCCTAACAGTAACCCTAGGAAGGTAAATCAGCCGGGTATTAGGGTTCTTCCTAAGGAAAAAGCTGTGAAAGCAGCCATGTTGTGGCACTTCTGCGCTCCCTTTGGGATGCCTTTGGCAGATGCAGTAAGCCTGGAACTCAGGGCTTCCTGGTTAAAAAAATCCTAGCCCTTGGCTGAGCCCTAACCCTAACCCTAGGCAGATAAATCAGCCTAGGTATAGGGATGGTGCCAAGGAAAAAGCTGTGAAAGCTGCCATGTTGTTGCACTTTTGTACTCCCCTTGGGATGCCTTTCACAGCTGCCGTGTGCCTGGAGCTCAGGGCTTCCTGGTTTAAAAAACCATGTCCCTAGCTGAGACTGGAGGCAGGTGATTCAGCCTAGGCTTAGCAATGGTGCCAATGAAAACGTGTGGAGGCAGCCATTTTCTGGCACTTTTGTGCTCCCCTTGGGATGCCTTTCGCAGCTGCCGTGTGCCTGGAGCTCAGAGCTTGCTGGTTTAAAAAGCTCTACACCTAGGCGTAACCCTAACCCTAACCGTAACACTGGTCATTTAAATCAGCCTGGGGTTAGGAATTATCCCAAGGGAAAAGCTGTGGAGACAGCCATGTTGTGGCACTTTTGCGCTCCCCTTGGGATGCCTTTCACAGCTGCAGTGTGCTTGGAGCACAGGGCTTCCTGGTTTAAAAAACCACAACTTTAGCCCAAACTGGAGGCTTCTAAATCAGCCTTCGTTTCGGGACGTCCCCAAGGAAAAAGCCGTGCAGGCAGGCATGTTGAGGCACTTCTGCGCTCTTCTTGGGTAGTACTTCGCAGCTGCTGTGTTCTTGGAACTCAGGGCTTTCTGGTTAAAAGAACACTAACCCTAGGCCTAACTCAAACCTTAAGCCTAGGAAGGAAAATCAGCCTATGATTCGGGATGGTCTCATGGAAATAGCAGTGGAGGCAGCCAAGTTGTGTGACTTTTGCGCTCCCCTTGGGATGCCTTTAACAGCTGCAGTGTGCCTGGAGCACAGGGCTTCCTGGTTTTAAAAGTCCTAGGCCTAAGCCTAACAGTAACCATAGGAAGGTAAATCAGCCGGGTATTAGGGTTCTTCCTAAGGAAAAAGCTGTGAAAGCAGCCATGTTGTGGCACTTCTGCGCTCCCTTTGGGATGCCTTTGGCAGATGCAGTAAGCCTGGAACTCAGGGCTTCCTGGTTAAAAAAATCCTAGCCCTTGGCTGAGCCCTAACCCTAACCCTAGGCAGATAAATCAGCCTAGGTATAGGGATGGTGCCAAGGAAAAAGCTGTGAAAGCTGCCATGTTGTTGCACTTTTGTACTCCCCTTGGGATGCCTTTCACAGCTGCCAAGTGCCTGGAGCTCAGGGCTTCCTGGTTTAAAAAACCATGTCCCTAGCTGAGACTGGAGGCAGGTAATTCAGACTAGGCTTAGCAATGGTGCCAATAAAAACGTGTGGAGGCAGCCATTTTCTGGCACTTTTGTGCTCCCCTTGGGATGCCTTTCGCAGCTGCCGTGTGCCTGGAGCTCAGAGCTTGCTGGTTTAAAAAGCTCTACACCTAGGCGTAACCCTAACCGTAACCGTAACACTGGTCATTCAAATCAGCCTGGGTTCAGGAATTATCCCAAGGGAAAAGCTGTGGAGACAGCCATGTTGTGGCACTTTTGCGCTCCCCTTGGGATGCCTTTCACAGCTGCAGTGTGCTCAGAGCACAGGGCTTCCTGGTGTAAAAAACCACAACTTAGGCCTAAACTGGAGGCTTCTAAATCAGCCTTCGTTTCGGGACGTCCTCAAAGAAAAAGCTGTGGAGGCAGGCATGTTGAGGCACTTCTGCGCTCTTCTTGGGTAGTCCTTCGCAGCTGCTGTGTTCTTGGAACTCAGGGCTTTCTGGTTAAAAGAACACTAACCCTAGGCCTAACTCAAACCTTAAGCCTAGGAAGGAAAATCAGCCTATGATTCGGGATGGTCTCATGGAAATAGCAGTGGAGGCAGCCAAGTTGTGTCACTTTTGCGCTCCCATTGGGATGCCTTTCACAGCTGCAGTGTGCCTGGAGCACAGGGCTTCCTGGTTTAAAAGTCCTAGGCCTAAGCCTAACAGTAACCCTAGGAAGGTAAATCAGCCGGGTATTAGGGTTCTTCCTAAGGAAAAAGCTGTGAAAGCAGCCATGTTGTGGCACTTCTGCGCTCCCTTTGGGTTGCCTTTGGCAGATGCAGTAAGCCTGGAACTCAGGGCTTCCTGGTTAAAAAATCCTAGCCCTAGGCTGAGTCCTAACCTTAACCCAAGGCAGATAAATCAGCCTAGGTATAGGGATGGTGCCAAGGAAAAAGCTGTGAAAGCTGCCATGTTGTTGCACTTTTGTACTCCCTTTGGGATGCCTTTCACAGCTGCCGTGTGCCTGGAGCTCAGGGCTTCCTGGTTTAAAAAACCATGTCCCTAGCTGAGACTGGAGGCAGGTAATTCAGCCTAGGCTTAGCAATGGTGCCAATGAAAACGTGTGGAGGCAGCCATTTTCTGGCACTTTTGTGCTCCCCTTGGGATGCCTTTCGCAGCTGCCGTGTGCCTGGAGCTCAGAGCTTGCTGGTTTAAAAAGCTCTACACCTAGGCATAACCCTAACCCTAACCGTAACACTGGTCTTTTAAATCAGCCTGGGTTTAGGAATTATCCCAAGGGAAAAGCTGTGGAGACAGCCATGTTGTGGCACTTTTGCGCTCCCCTTGGGATGCCTTTCACAGCTGCAGTGTGCTTAGAGCACAGGGCTTCCTGGTGTAAAAAACCACAACTTTAGCCTAAACTGGAGGCTTCTAAATCAGCCTTCGTTTCGGGACGTCCTCAAAGAAAAAGCTGTGGAGGCAGGCATGTTGAGGCACTTCTGCGCTCTTCTTGGGTAGTACTTCGCAGCTGCTGTGCTCTTGGAACTCAGGGCTTTCTGGTTAAAAGAACACTAACCCTAGGCCTAACTCAAACCTTAAGCCTAGGAAGGAAAATCAGCCTATGATTCGGGATGGTCTCATGGAAATAGCAGTGGAGGCAGCCAAGTTGTGTCACTTTTGCGCTCCCCTTGGGATGCCTTTAACAGCTGCAGTGTGCCTGGAGCACAGGGCTTCCTGGTTTAAAAGTCCTAGGCCTAAGCCTAACAGTAACCCTAGGAAGGTAAATCAGCCGGGTATTAGGGTTCTTCCTAAGGAAAAAGCTGTGAAAGCAGCCATGTTGTGGCACTTCTGCGCTCCCTTTGGGATGCCTTTGGCAGATGCAGTAAGCCTGGAACTCAGGGCTTCCTGGTTAAAAAATCCTAGCCCTAGGCTGAGTCCTAACCCTAACCCTAGGCAGATAAATCAGCCTAGGTATAGGGATGGTGCCAAGGAAAAAGCTGTGAAAGCTGCCATGTTGTTGCACTTTTGTACTCCCTTTGGGATGCCTTTCACAGCTGCCGTGTGCCTGGAGCTCAGGGCTTCCTGGTTTAAAAAACCATGTCCCTAGCTGAGACTGGAGGCAGGTGATTCAGCCTAGGCTTAGCAATGGTGCCAATGAAAACGTGTGGAGGCAGCCATTTTCTGGCACTTTTGTGCTCCCCTTGGGATGCCTTTCGCAGCTGCCGTGTGCCTGGAGCTCAGAGCTTGCTGGTTTAAAAAGCTCTACACCTAGGCGTAACCCTAACCCTAACCGTAACACTGGTCATTTAAATCAGCCTGGGTTCAGGAATTATCCCAAGGGAAAAGCTGTGGAGACAGCCATGTTGTGGCACTTTTGCGCTCCCCTTGGGATGCCTTTCACAGCTGCTGGGTGCTTGGAGCACAGGGCTTCCTGGTTTAAAAACCACAACTTTAGCCCAAACTGGAGGCTTCTAAATCAGCCTTCGTTTCGGGACGTCCCCAAGGAAAAAGCTGTGGAGGCAGGCATGTTGAGGCACTTCTGCGCTCTTCTTGGGTAGTCCTTCGCAGCTGCTGTGTTCTTGGAACTCAGGGCTTTCTGGTTAAAAGAACACTAACCCTAGGCCTAACTCAAACCTTAAGCCTAGGAAGGAAAATCAGCCTATGATTCGGGATGGTCTCATGGAAATAGCAGTGGAGGCAGCCAAGTTGTGTCACTTTTGCGCTCCCCTTGGGATGCCTTTCACAGCTGCAGTGTGCCTGGAGCACAGGGCTTCCTGGTTTTAAAAGTCCTAGGCCTAAGCCTAACAGTAACCCTAGGAAGGTAAATCAGCCGGGTAATAGGGTTCTTCCTAAGGAAAAAGCTGTGAAAGCAGCCATGTTGTGGCACTTCTGCGCTCCCTTTGGGATGCCTTTGGCAGATGCAGTAAGCCTGGAACTCAGGGCTTCCTGGTTAAAAAAATCCTTGCCCTTGGCTGAGCCCTAATCCTTAGCCTAGGCAGATAAATCAGCCTAGGTATAGGGATGGTGCCAAGGAAAAAGCTGTGAAAGCTGCCATGTTGTTGCACTTTTGTACTCCCCTTGGGATGCCTTTCACAGCTGCCGTGTGCCTGGAGCTCAGGGCTTCCTGGTTTAAAAAACCATGTCCCTAGCTGAGACTGGAGGCAGGTGATTCAGCCTAGGCTTAGCAATGGTGCCAATGAAAACGTGTGGAGGCAGCCATTTTCTGGCACTTTTGTGCTCCCCTTGGGATGCCTTTCGCAGCTGCCGTGTGCCTGGAGCTCAGAGCTTGCTGGTTTAAAAAGCTCTACACCTAGGCGTAACCCTAACCCTAACCGTAACACTGGTCATTTAAATCAGCCTGGGTTTAGGAATTATCCCAAGGGAAAAGCTGTGGAGACAGCCATGTTGTGGCACTTTTGCGCTCCCCTTGGGATGCCTTTCACAGCTGCAGTGTGCTTGGAGCACAGGGCTTCCTGGTTTAAAAAACCACAACTTTAGCCCAAACTGGAGGCTTCTAAATCAGCCTTCGTTTCGGGACGTCCCCAAGGAAAAAGCTGTGGAGGCAGGCATGTTGAGGCACTTCTGCGCTCTTCTTGGGTAGTCCTTCGCAGCTGCTGTGTTCTTGGAACTCAGGGCTTTCTGGTTAAAAGAACACTAACCCTAGGCCTAACTCAAACCTTAAGCCTAGGAAGGAAAATCAGCCTATGATTCGGGATGGTCTCATGGAAATAGCAGTGGAGGCAGCCAAGTTGTGTCACTTTTGCGCTCCCCTTGGGATGCCTTTAACAGCTGCAGTGTGCCTGGAGCACAGGGCTTCCTGGTTTTAAAAGTCCTAGGCCTAAGCCTAACAGTAACCCTAGGAAGGTAAATCAGCCGGGTATTAGGGTTCTTCCTAAGGAAAAAGCTGTGAAAGCAGCCATGTTGTGGCACTTCTGCACTCCCTTTGGGATGCCTTTGGCAGATGCAGTAAGCCTGGAACTCAGGGCTTCCTGGTTAAAAAAATCCTAGCCCTTGGCTGAGCCCTAACCCTAACCCTAGGCAGATAAATCAGTTTAGGTATAGGGATGGTGCCAAGGAAAAAGCTGTGAAAGCTGCCATGTTGTTGCACTTTTGTACTCCCCTTGGGATGGCTTTCACAGCTGCCGTGTGCCTGGAGCTCAGGGCTTCCTGGTTTAAAAAACCATGTCCCTAGCTGAGACTGGAGGCAGGTGATTCAGCCTAGGCTTAGCAATGGTGCCAATGAAAACGTGTGGAGGCAGCCATTTTCTGGCACTTTTGTGCTCCCCTTGGGATGCCTTTCGCAGCTGCCGTGTGCCTGGAGCTCAGAGCTTGCTGGTTTAAAAAGCTCTACACCTAGGCGTAACCCTAACCCTAACCGTAACACTGGTCATTTAAATCAGCCTGGGTTTAGGAATTAACCCAAGGGAAAAGCTGTGGAGACAGCCATGTTGTGGCACTTTTGCGCTCCCCTTGGGATGCCTTTCACAGCTGCAGTGTGCTTGGAGCACAGGGCTTCCTGCTTTAAAAAACCACAACTTTAGCCCAAACTGGAGGCTTCTAAATCAGCCTTCGTTCGGGACGTCCCCAAGGAAAAAGCTGTGGAGGCAGGTATGTTGTGGCACTTCTGTGCTCTTCTTGGGCAGTCCTTCGCAGCTGCTGTGTTCTTGGAACTCAGGGCTTTCTGGTTAAAAGAACACTAACCCTAAGCCTAACTCAAACTTTTAGCCTAGGAAGGAAAATCAGCCTATGATTCGGGATGGTCTCATGGAAATAGCAGTGGAGGCAGCCAAGTTGTGTCACTTTTGCGCTCCCCTTGGGATGCCTTTCACAGCTGCAGTGTGCCTGGAGCACAGGGCTTCCTGGTTTTAAAAGTCCTAGGCCTAAGCCTAACAGTAACCCTAGGAAGGTAAATCAGCCGGGTATTAGGGTTCTTCCTAAGGAAAAAGCTGTGAAAGCAGCCATGTTGTGGCACTTCTGCGCTCCCTTTGGGATGCCTTTGTCAGATGCAGTAAGCCTGGAACTCAGGGCTTCCTGGTTAAAAAAATCCTTGCCCTTGGCTGAGCCCTAACCCTAACCCTAGGCAGATAAATCAGCCTAGGTATAGGGATGGTGCCAAGGAAAAAGCTGTGAAAGCTGCCATGTTGTTGCACTTTTGTACTCCCCTTGGGATGCCTTTCACAGCTGCCGTGTGCCTGGAGCTCAGGGCTTCCTGGTTTAAAAATCCATGTCCCTAGCTGAGACTGGAGGCAGGTGATTCAGCCTAGGCTTAGCAATGGTGCCAATGAAAACGTGTGGAGGCAGCCATTTTCTGGCACTTTTGTGCTCCCCTTGGGATGCCTTTCGCAGCTGCCGTGTGCCTGGAGCTCAGAGCTTGCTGGTTTAAAAAGCTCTACACCTAGGCGTAACCCTAACCCTAACCGTAACACTGGTCATTTAAATCAGCCTGGGTTTAGGAATTATCCCAAGGGAAAAGCTGTGGAGACAGCCATGTTGTGGCACTTTTGCGCTCCCCTTGGGATGCCTTTCACAGCTGCAGTGTGCTTGGAGCACAGGGCTTCCTGGTTTAAAAAACCACAACTTTAGCCCAAACTGGAGGCTTCTAAATCAGCCTTCGTTTCGGGACGTCCCCAAGGAAAAAGCTGTGGAGGCAGGCATGTTGAGGCACTTCTGCGCTCTTCTTGGGTAGTCCTTCGCAGCTGCTGTGTTCTTGGAACTCAGGGCTTTCTGGTTAAAAGAACACTAACCCTAGGCCTAACTCAAACCTTAAGCCTAGGAAGGAAAATCAGCCTATGATTCGGGATGGTCTCATGGAAATAGCAGTGGAGGCAGCCAAGTTGTGTCACTTTTGCGCTCCCCTTGGGATGCCTTTCACAGCTGCAGTGTGCTTGGAGCACAGGGCTTCCTGGTGTAAAAAACCACAACTTTAGCCCAAACTGGAGGCTTCTAAATCAGCCTTCGTTTCGGGACGTCCCCAAGGAAAAAGCTGTGGAGGCAGGCATGTTGAGGCACTTCTGCGCTCTTCTTGGGTAGTCCTTCGCAGCTGCTGTGTTCTTGGAACTCAGGGCTTTCTGGTTAAAAGAACACTAACCCTAGGCCTAACTCAAACCTTAAGACTAGGAAGGAAAATCAGCCTATGATTCGGGATGGTCTCATGGAAATAGCAGTGGAGGCAGCCAAGTTGTGTCACTTTTGCGCTCCCCTTGGGATGCCTTTAACAGCTGCAGTGTGCCTGGAGCACAGGGCTTCCTGGTTTTAAAAGTCCTAGGCCTAAGCCTAACAGTAACCCTAGGAAGGTAAATCAGCCGGGTATTAGGGTTCTTCCTAAGGAAAAAGCTGTGAAAGCAGCCATGTTGTGGCACTTCTGCGCTCCCTTTGGGATGGCTTTGGCAGATGCAGTAAGCCTGGAACTCAGGGCTTCCTGGTTAAAAAAATCCTAGCCCTAGGCTGAGCCCTAACCCTAACCCTAGGCAGATAAATCAGCCTAGGTATAGGGATGGTGCCAAGGAAAAAGCTGTGAAAGCTGCCATGTTGTTGCACTTTTGTACTCCCCTTGGGATGCCTTTCACAGCTGCCGTGTGCCTGGAGCTCAGGGCTTCCTGGTTTAAAAAACCATGTCCCTAGCTGAGACTGGAGGCAGGTGATTCAGCCTAGGCTTAGCAATGGTGCCAATGAAAACGTGTGGAGGCAGCCATTTTCTGGCACTTTTGTGCTCCCCTTGGGATGCCTTTCGCAGCTGCCGTGTGCCTGGAGCTCAGAGCTTGCTGGTTTAAAAAGCTCTACACCTAGGCGTAACCCTAACCCTAACCGTAACACTGGTCATTTAAATCAGCCTGGGTTTAGGAATTATCCCAAGGGAAAAGCTGTGGAGACAGCCATGTTGTGGCACTTTTGCGCTCCCCTTGGGATGCCTTTCACAGCTGCAGTGTGCTTGGAGCACAGGGCTTCCTGGTTTAAAAAACCACAACTTTAGCCCAAACTGGAGGCTTCTAAATCAGCCTTCGTTTCGGGACGTCCCCAAGGAAAAAGCTGTGGAGGCAGGCATGTTGAGGCACTTCTGCGCTCTTCTTGGGTAGTCCTTCGCAGCTGCTGTGTTCTTGGAACTCAGGGCTTTCTGGTTAAAAGAACACTAACCCTAGGCCTAACTCAAACCTTAAGCCTAGGAAGGAAAATCAGCCTATGATTCGGGATGGTCTCATGGAAATAGCAGTGGAGGCAGCCAAGTTGTGTCACTTTTGCGCTCCCCTTGGGATGCCTTTAACAGCTGCAGTGTGCCTGGAGCACAGGGCTTCCTGGTTTTAAAAGTCCTAGGCCTAAGCCTAACAGTAACCCTAGGAAGGTAAATCAGCCGGGTATTAGGGTTCTTCCTAAGGAAAAAGCTGTGAAAGCAGCCATGTTGTGGCACTTCTGCGCTCCCTTTGGGATGCCTTTGGCAGATGCAGTAAGCCTGGAACTCAGGGCTTCCTGGTTAAAAAAATCCTAGCCCTAGGCTGAGCCCTAACCCTAAGCCTAGGCAGATAAATCAGCCTAGGTATAGGGATGGTGCCAAGGAAAAAGCTGTGAAAGCTGCCATGTTGTTGCACTTTTGTACTCCCCTTGGGATGCCTTTCACAGCTGCCGTGTGCCTGGAGCTCAGGGCTTCCTGGTTTAAAAAACCATGTCCCTAGCTGAGACTGGAGGCAGGTGATTCAGCCTAGGCTTAGCAATGGTGCCAATGAAAACGTGTGGAGGCAGCCATTTTCTGGCACTTTTGTGCTCCCCTTGGGATGCCTTTCGCAGCTGCCGTGTGCCTGGAGCTCAGAGCTTGCTGGTTTAAAAAGCTCTACACCTAGGCGTAACCCTAACCCTAACCGTAACACTGGTCATTTAAATCAGCCTGGGTTTAGGAATTATCCCAAGGGAAAAGCTGTGGAGACAGCCATGTTGTGGCACTTTTGCGCTCCCCTTGGGATGCCTTTCACAGCTGCAGTGTGCTTGGAGCACAGGGCTTCCTGGTTTAAAAAACCACAACTTTAGCCCAAACTGGAGGCTTCTAAATCAGCCTTCGTTTCGGGACGTCCCCAAGGAAAAAGCTGTGGAGGCAGGCATGTTGAGGCACTTCTGCGCTCTTCTTGGGTAGTCCTTCGCAGCTGCTGTGTTCTTGGAACTCAGGGCTTTCTGGTTAAAAGAACACTAACCCTAGGCCTAACTCAAACCTTAAGCCTAGGAAGGAAAATCAGCCTATGATTCGGGATGGTCTCATGGAAATAGCAGTGGAGGCAGCCAAGTTGTGTCACTTTTGCGCTCCCCTTGGGATGCCTTTAACAGCTGCAGTGTGCCTGGAGCACAGGGCTTCCTGGTTTTAAAAGTCCTAGGCCTAAGCCTAACAGTAACCCTAGGAAGGTAAATCAGCCGGGTATTAGGGTTCTTCCTAAGGAAAAACTGTGAAAGCAGCCATGTTGTGGCACTTCTGCGCTCCCTTTGGGATGCCTTTGGCAGATGCAGTAAGCCTGGAACTCAGGGCTTCCTGCTTAAAAAAATCCTAGCCCTTGGCTGAGCCCTAACCCTAAGCCTAGGCAGATAAATCAGCCTAGGTATAGGGATGGTGCCAAGGAAAAAGCTGTGAAAGCTGCCATGTTGTTGCACTTTTGTACTCCCCTTGGGATGCCTTTCACAGCTGCCGTGTGCCTGGAGCTCAGGGCTTCCTGGTTTAAAAAACCATGTCCCTAGCTGAGACTGGAGGCAGGTGATTCAGCCTAGGCTTAGCAATGGTGCCAATGAAAACGTGTGGAGGCAGCCATTTTCTGGCACTTTTGTGCTCCCCTTGGGATGCCTTTCGCAGCTGCCGTGTGCCTGGAGCTCAGAGCTTGCTGGTTTAAAAAGCTCTACACCTAGGCGTAACCCTAACCCTAACCGTAACACTGGTCATTTAAATCAGCCTGGGTTTAGGAATTATCCCAAGGGAAAAGCTGTGGAGACAGCCATGTTGTGGCACTTTTGCGCTCCCCTTGGGATGCCTTTCACAGCTGCAGTGTGCTTGGAGCACAGGGCTTCCTGGTTTAAAAACCACAACTTTAGCCCAAACTGGAGGCTTCTAAATCAGCCTTCGTTTCGGGACGTCCCCAAGGAAAAAGCTGTGGAGGCAGGCATGTTGAGGCACTTCTGCGCTCTTCTTGGGTAGTCCTTCGCAGCTGCTGTGTTCTTGGAACTCAGGGCTTTCTGGTTAAAAGAACACTAACCCTAGGCCTAACTCAAACCTTAAGCCTAGGAAGGAAAATCAGCCTATGATTCGGGATGGTCTCATGGAAATAGCAGTGGAGGCAGCCAAGTTGTGTGACTTTTGCGCTCCCCTTGGGATGCCTTTAACAGCTGCAGTGTGCCTGGAGCACAGGGCTTCCTGGTTTTAAAAGTCCTAGGCCTAAGCCTAACAGTAACCCTAGGAAGGTAAATCAGCCGGGTATTAGGGTTCTTCCTAAGGAAAAAGCTGTGAAAGCAGCCATGTTGTGGCACTTCTGCGCTCCCTTTGGGATGCCTTTGGCAGATGCAGTAAGCCTGGAACTCAGGGCTTCCTGGTTAAAAAAATCCTAGCCCTAGGCTGAGCCCTAACCCTAAGCCTAGGCAGATAAATCAGCCTAGGTATAGGGATGGTGCCAAGGAAAAAGCTGTGAAAGCTGCCATGTTGTTGCACTTTTGTACTCCCCTTGGGATGCCTTTCACAGCTGCCGTGTGCCTGGAGCTCAGGGCTTCCTGGTTTAAAAAACCATGTCCCTAGCTGAGACTGGAGGCAGGTGATTCAGCCTAGGCTTAGCAATGGTGCCAATGAAAACGTGTGGAGGCAGCCATTTTCTGGCACTTTTGTGCTCCCCTTGGGATGCCTTTCGCAGCTGCCGTGTGCCTGGAGCTCAGAGCTTGCTGGTTTAAAAAGCTCTACACCTAGGCGTAACCCTAACCCTAACCGTAACACTGGTCATTTAAATCAGCCTGGGTTTAGGAATTATCCCAAGGGAAAAGCTGTGGAGACAGCCATGTTGTGGCACTTTTGCGCTCCCCTTGGGATGCCTTTCACAGCTGCAGTGTGCTTGGAGCACAGGGCTTCCTGGTTTAAAAAACCACAACTTTAGCCCAAACTGGAGGCTTCTAAATCAGCCTTCGTTTCGGGACGTCCCCAAGGAAAAAGCTGTGGAGGCAGGCATGTTGAGGCACTTCTGCGCTCTTCTTGGGTAGTCCTTCGCAGCTGCTGTGTTCTTGGAACTCAGGGCTTTCTGGTTAAAAGAACACTAACCCTAGGCCTAACTCAAACCTTAAGCCTAGGAAGGAAAATCAGCCTATGATTCGGGATGGTCTCATGGAAATAGCAGTGGAGGCAGCCAAGTTGTGTCACTTTTGCGCTCCCCTTGGGATGCCTTTCACAGCTGCAGTGTGCCTGGAGCACAGGGCTTCCTGGTTTTAAAAGTCCTAGGCCTAAGCCTAACAGTAACCCTAGGAAGGTAAATCAGCCGGGTATTAGGGTTCTTCCTAAGGAAAAAGCTGTGAAAGCAGCCATGTTGTGGCACTTCTGCGCTCCCTTTGGGATGCCTTTGGCAGATGCAGTAAGCCTGGAACTCAGGGCTTCCTGGTTAAAAAAATCCTAGCCCTAGGCTGAGCCCTAACCCTAAGCCTAGGCAGATAAATCAGCCTAGGTATAGGGATGGTGCCAAGGAAAAAGCTGTGAAAGCTGCCATGTTGTTGCACTTTTGTACTCCCCTTGGGATGGCTTTCACAGCTGCCGTGTGCCTGGAGCTCAGGGCTTCCTGGTTTAAAAAACCATGTCCCTAGCTGAGACTGGAGGCAGGTGATTCAGCCTAGGCTTAGCAATGGTGCCAATGAAAACGTGTGGAGGCAGCCATTTTCTGGCACTTTTGTGCTCCCCTTGGGATGCCTTTCGCAGCTGCCGTGTGCCTGGAGCTCAGAGCTTGCTGGTTTAAAAAGCTCTACACCTAGGCGTAACCCTAACCCTAACCGTAACACTGGTCATTTAAATCAGCCTGGGTTTAGGAATTATCCCAAGGGAAAAGCTGTGGAGACAGCCATGTTGTGGCACTTTTGCGCTCCCCTTGGGATGCCTTTCACAGCTGCAGTGTGCTTGGAGCACAGGGCTTCCTGGTTTAAAAAACCACAACTTTAGCCCAAACTGGAGGCTTCTAAATCAGCCTTCGTTTCGGGACGTCCCCAAGGAAAAAGCTGTGGAGGCAGGCATGTTGAGGCACTTCTGCGCTCTTCTTGGGTAGTCCTTCGCAGCTGCTGTGTTCTTGGAACTCAGGGCTTTCTGGTTAAAAGAACACTAACCCTAGGCCTAACTCAAACCTTAAGCCTAGGAAGGAAAATCAGCCTATGATTCGGGATGGTCTCATGGAAATAGCAGTGGAGGCAGCCAAGTTGTGTGACTTTTGCGCTCCCCTTGGGATGCCTTTAACAGCTGCAGTGTGCCTGGAGCACAGGGCTTCCTGGTTTTAAAAGTCCTAGGCCTAAGCCTAACAGTAACCCTAGGAAGGTAAATCAGCCGGGTATTAGGGTTCTTCCTAAGGAAAAAGCTGTGAAAGCAGCCATGTTGTGGCACTTCTGCGCTCCCTTTGGGATGCCTTTGGCAGATGCAGTAAGCCTGGAACTCAGGGCTTCCTGGTTAAAAAAATCCTAGCCCTAGGCTGAGCCCTAACCCTAAGCCTAGGCAGATAAATCAGCCTAGGTATAGGGATGGTGCCAAGGAAAAAGCTGTGAAAGCTGCCATGTTGTTGCACTTTTGTACTCCCCTTGGGATGCCTTTCACAGCTGCCGTGTGCCTGGAGCTCAGGGCTTCCTGGTTTAAAAAACCATGTCCCTAGCTGAGACTGGAGGCAGGTGATTCAGCCTAGGCTTAGCAATGGTGCCAATGAAAACGTGTGGAGGCAGCCATTTTCTGGCACTTTTGTGCTCCCCTTGGGATGCCTTTCGCAGCTGCCGTGTGCCTGGAGCTCAGAGCTTGCTGGTTTAAAAAGCTCTACACCTAGGCGTAACCCTAACCCTAACCGTAACACTGGTCATTTAAATCAGCCTGGGTTTAGGAATTATCCCAAGGGAAAAGCTGTGGAGACAGCCATGTTGTGGCACTTTTGCGCTCCCCTTGGGATGCCTTTCACAGCTGCAGTGTGCTTGGAGCACAGGGCTTCCTGGTTTAAAAAACCACAACTTTAGCCCAAACTGGAGGCTTCTAAATCAGCCTTCGTTTCGGGACGTCCCCAAGGAAAAAGCTGTGGAGGCAGGCATGTTGAGGCACTTCTGCGCTCTTCTTGGGTAGTCCTTCGCAGCTGCTGTGTTCTTGGAACTCAGGGCTTTCTGGTTAAAAGAACACTAACCCTAGGCCTAACTCAAACCTTAAGCCTAGGAAGGAAAATCAGCCTATGATTCGGGATGGTCTCATGGAAATAGCAGTGGAGGCAGCCAAGTTGTGTCACTTTTGCGCTCCCCTTGGGATGCCTTTCACAGCTGCAGTGTGCCTGGAGCACAGGGCTTCCTGGTTTTAAAAGTCCTAGGCCTAAGCCTAACAGTAACCCTAGGAAGGTAAATCAGCCGGGTATTAGGGTTCTTCCTAAGGAAAAAGCTGTGAAAGCAGCCATGTTGTGGCACTTCTGCGCTCCCTTTGGGATGCCTTTGGCAGATGCAGTAAGCCTGGAACTCAGGGCTTCCTGGTTAAAAAAATCCTAGCCCTAGGCTGAGCCCTAACCCTAAGCCTAGGCAGATAAATCAGCCTAGGTATAGGGATGGTGCCAAGGAAAAAGCTGTGAAAGCTGCCATGTTGTTGCACTTTTGTACTCCCCTTGGGATGCCTTTCACAGCTGCCGTGTGCCTGGAGCTCAGGGCTTCCTG
This sequence comes from Ammospiza caudacuta, assembly GCF_027887145.1. Classification (NCBI taxonomy): domain Eukaryota; kingdom Metazoa; phylum Chordata; class Aves; order Passeriformes; family Passerellidae; genus Ammospiza; species Ammospiza caudacuta. The sequence goes on along the minus strand of NW_026683127.1, from coordinate 1,954,434 downwards.
GTTTAAAAAACCATGTCCCTAGCTGAGACTGGAGGCAGGTGATTCAGCCTAGGCTTAGCAATGGTGCCAATGAAAACGTGTGGAGGCAGCCATTTTCTGGCACTTTTGTGCTCCCCTTGGGATGCCTTTCGCAGCTGCCGTGTGCCTGGAGCTCAGAGCTTGCTGGTTTAAAAAGCTCTACACCTAGGCGTAACCCTAACCCTAACCGTAACACTGGTCATTTAAATCAGCCTGGGTTTAGGAATTATCCCAAGGGAAAAGCTGTGGAGACAGCCATGTTGTGGCACTTTTGCGCTCCCCTTGGGATGCCTTTCACAGCTGCAGTGTGCTTGGAGCACAGGGCTTCCTGGTTTAAAAAACCACAACTTTAGCCCAAACTGGAGGCTTCTAAATCAGCCTTCGTTTCGGGACGTCCCCAAGGAAAAAGCTGTGGAGGCAGGCATGTTGAGGCACTTCTGCGCTCTTCTTGGGTAGTCCTTCGCAGCTGCTGTGTTCTTGGAACTCAGGGCTTTCTGGTTAAAAGAACACTAACCCTAGGCCTAACTCAAACCTTAAGCCTAGGAAGGAAAATCAGCCTATGATTCGGGATGGTCTCATGGAAATAGCAGTGGAGGCAGCCAAGTTGTGTCACTTTTGCGCTCCCCTTGGGATGCCTTTCACAGCTGCAGTGTGCCTTGAGCACAGGGCTTCCTGGTTTTAAAAGTCCTAGGCCTAAGCCTAACAGTAACCCTAGGAAGGTAAGTCAGCCGGGTATTAGGGTTCTTCCTAAGGAAAAAGCTGTGAAAGCAGCCATGTTGTGGACCTTCTGCGCTCCCTTTGGGATGCCTTTGGCAGATGCAGTAAGCCTGGAACTCAGGGCTTCCTGCTTAAAAAATCCTAGCCCTAGGCTGAGCCCTAACCCTAACCCTAGGCAGATAAATCAGCCTAGGTATAGGGATGGTGCCAAGGAAAAAGCTGTGAAAGCTGCCATGTTGTTGCACTTTTGTACTCCCCTTGGGATGCCTTTCACAGCTGCCGTGTGCCTGGAGCTCAGGGCTTCCTGGTTTAAAAAACCATGTCCCTAGCTGAGACTGGAGGCAGGTGATTCAGCCTAGGCTTAGCAATGGTGCCAATGAAAACGTGTGGAGGCAGCCATTTTCTGGCACTTTTGTGCTCCCCTTGGGATGCCTTTCGCAGCTGCCGTGTGCCTGGAGCTCAGAGCTTGCTGGTTTAAAAAGCTCTACACCTAGGCGTAACCCTAACCCTAACCGTAACACTGGTCATTTAAATCAGCCTGGGTTTAGGAATTAACCCAAGGGAAAAGCTGTGGAGACAGCCATGTTGTGGCACTTTTGCGCTCCCCTTGGGATGCCTTTCACAGCTGCAGTGTGCTTGGAGCACAGGGCTTCCTGCTTTAAAAAACCACAACTTTAGCCCAAACTGGAGGCTTCTAAATCAGCCTTCGTTCGGGACGTCCCCAAGGAAAAAGCTGTGGAGGCAGGTATGTTGTGGCACTTCTGTTCTCTTCTTGGGCAGTCCTTCGCAGCTGCTGTGTTCTTGGAACTCAGGGCTTTCTGGTTAAAAGAACACTAACCCTAAGCCTAACTCACACTTTAAGCCTAGGAAGGAAAATCAGCCTATGATTCGGGATGGTCTCATGGAAATAGCAGTGGAGGCAGCCAAGTTGTGTCACTTTTGCGCTCCCCTTGGGATGCCTTTAACAGCTGCAGTGTGCCTGGAGCACAGGGCTTCCTGGTTTTAAAAGTCCTAGGCCTAAGCCTAACAGTAACCCTAGGAAGGTAAATCAGCCGGGTATTAGGGTTCTTCCTAAGGAAAAAGCTGTGAAAGCAGCCATGTTGTGGCACTTCTGCGCTCCCTTTGGGATGCCTTTGTCAGATGCAGTAAGCCTGGAACTCAGGGCTTCCTGGTTAAAAAAATCCTTGCCCTTGGCTGAGCCCTAACCCTAACCCTAGGCAGATAAATCAGCCTAGGTATAGGGATGGTGCCAAGGAAAAAGCTGTGAAAGCTGCCATGTTGTTGCACTTTTGTACTCCCCTTGGGATGCCTTTCACAGCTGCCGTGTGCCTGGAGCTCAGGGCTTCCTGGTTTAAAAATCCATGTCCCTAGCTGAGACTGGAGGCAGGTGATTCAGCCTAGGCTTAGCAATGGTGCCAATGAAAACGTGTGGAGGCAGCCATTTTCTGGCACTTTTGTGCTCCCCTTGGGATGCCTTTCGCAGCTGCCGTGTGCCTGGAGCTCAGAGCTTGCTGGTTTAAAAAGCTCTACACCTAGGCGTAACCCTAACCCTAACCGTAACACTGGTCATTTAAATCAGCCTGGGTTTAGGAATTATCCCAAGGGAAAAGCTGTGGAGACAGCCATGTTGTGGCACTTTTGCGCTCCCCTTGGGATGCCTTTCACAGCTGCAGTGTGCTTGGAGCACAGGGCTTCCTGGTTTAAAAAACCACAACTTTAGCCCAAACTGGAGGCTTCTAAATCAGCCTTCGTTTCGGGACGTCCCCAAGGAAAAAGCTGTGGAGGCAGGCATGTTGAGGCACTTCTGCGCTCTTCTTGGGTAGTCCTTCGCAGCTGCTGTGTTCTTGGAACTCAGGGCTTTCTGGTTAAAAGAACACTAACCCTAGGCCTAACTCAAACCTTAAGCCTAGGAAGGAAAATCAGCCTATGATTCGGGATGGTCTCATGGAAATAGCAGTGGAGGCAGCCAAGTTGTGTCACTTTTGCGCTCCCCTTGGGATGCCTTTCACAGCTGCAGTGTGCTTGGAGCACAGGGCTTCCTGGTGTAAAAAACCACAACTTTAGCCCAAACTGGAGGCTTCTAAATCAGCCTTCGTTTCGGGACGTCCCCAAGGAAAAAGCTGTGGAGGCAGGCATGTTGAGGCACTTCTGCGCTCTTCTTGGGTAGTCCTTCGCAGCTGCTGTGTTCTTGGAACTCAGGGCTTTCTGGTTAAAAGAACACTAACCCTAGGCCTAACTCAAACCTTAAGACTAGGAAGGAAAATCAGCCTATGATTCGGGATGGTCTCATGGAAATAGCAGTGGAGGCAGCCAAGTTGTGTCACTTTTGCGCTCCCCTTGGGATGCCTTTAACAGCTGCAGTGTGCCTGGAGCACAGGGCTTCCTGGTTTTAAAAGTCCTAGGCCTAAGCCTAACAGTAACCCTAGGAAGGTAAATCAGCCGGGTATTAGGGTTCTTCCTAAGGAAAAAGCTGTGAAAGCAGCCATGTTGTGGCACTTCTGCGCTCCCTTTGGGATGGCTTTGGCAGATGCAGTAAGCCTGGAACTCAGGGCTTCCTGGTTAAAAAAATCCTAGCCCTAGGCTGAGCCCTAACCCTAACCCTAGGCAGATAAATCAGCCTAGGTATAGGGATGGTGCCAAGGAAAAAGCTGTGAAAGCTGCCATGTTGTTGCACTTTTGTACTCCCCTTGGGATGCCTTTCACAGCTGCCGTGTGCCTGGAGCTCAGGGCTTCCTGGTTTAAAAAACCATGTCCCTAGCTGAGACTGGAGGCAGGTGATTCAGCCTAGGCTTAGCAATGGTGCCAATGAAAACGTGTGGAGGCAGCCATTTTCTGGCACTTTTGTGCTCCCCTTGGGATGCCTTTCGCAGCTGCCGTGTGCCTGGAGCTCAGAGCTTGCTGGTTTAAAAAGCTCTACACCTAGGCGTAACCCTAACCCTAACCGTAACACTGGTCATTTAAATCAGCCTGGGTTTAGGAATTATCCCAAGGGAAAAGCTGTGGAGACAGCCATGTTGTGGCACTTTTGCGCTCCCCTTGGGATGCCTTTCACAGCTGCAGTGTGCTTGGAGCACAGGGCTTCCTGGTTTAAAAAACCACAACTTTAGCCCAAACTGGAGGCTTCTAAATCAGCCTTCGTTTCAGGACGTCCCCAAGGAAAAAGCTGTGGAGGCAGGCATGTTGAGGCACTTCTGCGCTCTTCTTGGGTAGTCCTTCGCAGCTGCTGTGTTCTTGGAACTCAGGGCTTTCTGGTTAAAAGAACACTAACCCTAGGCCTAACTCAAACCTTAAGCCTAGGAAGGAAAATCAGCCTATGATTCGGGATGGTCTCATGGAAATAGCAGTGGAGGCAGCCAAGTTGTGTCACTTTTGCGCTCCCCTTGGGATGCCTTTAACAGCTGCAGTGTGCCTGGAGCACAGGGCTTCCTGGTTTTAAAAGTCCTAGGCCTAAGCCTAACAGTAACCCTAGGAAGGTAAATCAGCCGGGTATTAGGGTTCTTCCTAAGGAAAAAGCTGTGAAAGCAGCCATGTTGTGGCACTTCTGCGCTCCCTTTGGGATGCCTTTGGCAGATGCAGTAAGCCTGGAACTCAGGGCTTCCTGGTTAAAAAAATCCTAGCCCTAGGCTGAGCCCTAACCCTAAGCCTAGGCAGATAAATCAGCCTAGGTATAGGGATGGTGCCAAGGAAAAAGCTGTGAAAGCTGCCATGTTGTTGCACTTTTGTACTCCCCTTGGGATGCCTTTCACAGCTGCCGTGTGCCTGGAGCTCAGGGCTTCCTGGTTTAAAAAACCATGTCCCTAGCTGAGACTGGAGGCAGGTGATTCAGCCTAGGCTTAGCAATGGTGCCAATGAAAACGTGTGGAGGCAGCCATTTTCTGGCACTTTTGTGCTCCCCTTGGGATGCCTTTCGCAGCTGCCGTGTGCCTGGAGCTCAGAGCTTGCTGGTTTAAAAAGCTCTACACCTAGGCGTAACCCTAACCCTAACCGTAACACTGGTCATTTAAATCAGCCTGGGTTTAGGAATTATCCCAAGGGAAAAGCTGTGGAGACAGCCATGTTGTGGCACTTTTGCGCTCCCCTTGGGATGCCTTTCACAGCTGCAGTGTGCTTGGAGCACAGGGCTTCCTGGTTTAAAAAACCACAACTTTAGCCCAAACTGGAGGCTTCTAAATCAGCCTTCGTTTCGGGACGTCCCCAAGGAAAAAGCTGTGGAGGCAGGCATGTTGAGGCACTTCTGCGCTCTTCTTGGGTAGTCCTTCGCAGCTGCTGTGTTCTTGGAACTCAGGTCTTTCTGGTTAAAAGAACACTAACCCTAGGCCTAACTCAAACCTTAAGCCTAGGAAGGAAAATCAGCCTATGATTCGGGATGGTCTCATGGAAATAGCAGTGGAGGCAGCCAAGTTGTGTCACTTTTGCGCTCCCCTTGGGATGCCTTTAACAGCTGCAGTGTGCCTGGAGCACAGGGCTTCCTGGTTTTAAAAGTCCTAGGCCTAAGCCTAACAGTAACCCTAGGAAGGTAAATCAGCCGGGTATTAGGGTTCTTCCTAAGGAAAAACTGTGAAAGCAGCCATGTTGTGGCACTTCTGCGCTCCCTTTGGGATGCCTTTGGCAGATGCAGTAAGCCTGGAACTCAGGGCTTCCTGCTTAAAAAAATCCTAGCCCTTGGCTGAGCCCTAACCCTAAGCCTAGGCAGATAAATCAGCCTAGGTATAGGGATGGTGCCAAGGAAAAAGCTGTGAAAGCTGCCATGTTGTTGCACTTTTGTACTCCCCTTGGGATGCCTTTCACAGCTGCCGTGTGCCTGGAGCTCAGGGCTTCCTGGTTTAAAAAACCATGTCCCTAGCTGAGACTGGAGGCAGGTGATTCAGCCTAGGCTTAGCAATGGTGCCAATGAAAACGTGTGGAGGCAGCCATTTTCTGGCACTTTTGTGCTCCCCTTGGGATGCCTTTCGCAGCTGCCGTGTGCCTGGAGCTCAGAGCTTGCTGGTTTAAAAAGCTCTACACCTAGGCGTAACCCTAACCCTAACCGTAACACTGGTCATTTAAATCAGCCTGGGTTTAGGAATTATCCCAAGGGAAAAGCTGTGGAGACAGCCATGTTGTGGCACTTTTGCGCTCCCCTTGGGATGCCTTTCACAGCTGCAGTGTGCTTGGAGCACAGGGCTTCCTGGTTTAAAAACCACAACTTTAGCCCAAACTGGAGGCTTCTAAATCAGCCTTCGTTTCGGGACGTCCCCAAGGAAAAAGCTGTGGAGGCAGGCATGTTGAGGCACTTCTGCGCTCTTCTTGGGTAGTCCTTCGCAGCTGCTGTGTTCTTGGAACTCAGGGCTTTCTGGTTAAAAGAACACTAACCCTAGGCCTAACTCAAACCTTAAGCCTAGGAAGGAAAATCAGCCTATGATTCGGGATGGTCTCATGGAAATAGCAGTGGAGGCAGCCAAGTTGTGTGACTTTTGCGCTCCCCTTGGGATGCCTTTAACAGCTGCAGTGTGCCTGGAGCACAGGGCTTCCTGGTTTTAAAAGTCCTAGGCCTAAGCCTAACAGTAACCCTAGGAAGGTAAATCAGCCGGGTATTAGGGTTCTTCCTAAGGAAAAAGCTGTGAAAGCAGCCATGTTGTGGCACTTCTGCGCTCCCTTTGGGATGCCTTTGGCAGATGCAGTAAGCCTGGAACTCAGGGCTTCCTGGTTAAAAAAATCCTAGCCCTAGGCTGAGCCCTAACCCTAAGCCTAGGCAGATAAATCAGCCTAGGTATAGGGATGGTGCCAAGGAAAAAGCTGTGAAAGCTGCCATGTTGTTGCACTTTTGTACTCCCCTTGGGATGCCTTTCACAGCTGCCGTGTGCCTGGAGCTCAGGGCTTCCTGGTTTAAAAAACCATGTCCCTAGCTGAGACTGGAGGCAGGTGATTCAGCCTAGGCTTAGCAATGGTGCCAATGAAAACGTGTGGAGGCAGCCATTTTCTGGCACTTTTGTGCTCCCCTTGGGATGCCTTTCGCAGCTGCCGTGTGCCTGGAGCTCAGAGCTTGCTGGTTTAAAAAGCTCTACACCTAGGCGTAACCCTAACCCTAACCGTAACACTGGTCATTTAAATCAGCCTGGGTTTAGGAATTATCCCAAGGGAAAAGCTGTGGAGACAGCCATGTTGTGGCACTTTTGCGCTCCCCTTGGGATGCCTTTCACAGCTGCAGTGTGCTTGGAGCACAGGGCTTCCTGGTTTAAAAAACCACAACTTTAGCCCAAACTGGAGGCTTCTAAATCAGCCTTCGTTTCGGGACGTCCCCAAGGAAAAAGCTGTGGAGGCAGGCATGTTGAGGCACTTCTGCGCTCTTCTTGGGTAGTCCTTCGCAGCTGCTGTGTTCTTGGAACTCAGGGCTTTCTGGTTAAAAGAACACTAACCCTAGGCCTAACTCAAACCTTAAGCCTAGGAAGGAAAATCAGCCTATGATTCGGGATGGTCTCATGGAAATAGCAGTGGAGGCAGCCAAGTTGTGTCACTTTTGCGCTCCCCTTGGGATGCCTTTCACAGCTGCAGTGTGCCTGGAGCACAGGGCTTCCTGGTTTTAAAAGTCCTAGGCCTAAGCCTAACAGTAACCCTAGGAAGGTAAATCAGCCGGGTATTAGGGTTCTTCCTAAGGAAAAAGCTGTGAAAGCAGCCATGTTGTGGCACTTCTGCGCTCCCTTTGGGATGCCTTTGGCAGATGCAGTAAGCCTGGAACTCAGGGCTTCCTGGTTAAAAAAATCCTAGCCCTTGGCTGAGCCCTAACCCTAAGCCTAGGCAGATAAATCAGCCTAGGTATAGGGATGGTGCCAAGGAAAAAGCTGTGAAAGCTGCCATGTTGTTGCACTTTTGTACTCCCCTTGGGATGGCTTTCACAGCTGCCGTGTGCCTGGAGCTCAGGGCTTCCTGGTTTAAAAAACCATGTCCCTAGCTGAGACTGGAGGCAGGTGATTCAGCCTAGGCTTAGCAATGGTGCCAATGAAAACGTGTGGAGGCAGCCATTTTCTGGCACTTTTGTGCTCCCCTTGGGATGCCTTTCGCAGCTGCCGTGTGCCTGGAGCTCAGAGCTTGCTGGTTTAAAAAGCTCTACACCTAGGCGTAACCCTAACCCTAACCGTAACACTGGTCATTTAAATCAGCCTGGGTTTAGGAATTATCCCAAGGGAAAAGCTGTGGAGACAGCCATGTTGTGGCACTTTTGCGCTCCCCTTGGGATGCCTTTCACAGCTGCAGTGTGCTTGGAGCACAGGGCTTCCTGGTTTAAAAAACCACAACTTTAGCCCAAACTGGAGGCTTCTAAATCAGCCTTCGTTTCGGGACGTCCCCAAGGAAAAAGCTGTGGAGGCAGGCATGTTGAGGCACTTCTGCGCTCTTCTTGGGTAGTCCTTCGCAGCTGCTGTGTTCTTGGAACTCAGGGCTTTCTGGTTAAAAGAACACTAACCCTAGGCCTAACTCAAACCTTAAGCCTAGGAAGGAAAATCAGCCTATGATTCGGGATGGTCTCATGGAAATAGCAGTGGAGGCAGCCAAGTTGTGTGACTTTTGCGCTCCCCTTGGGATGCCTTTAACAGCTGCAGTGTGCCTGGAGCACAGGGCTTCCTGGTTTTAAAAGTCCTAGGCCTAAGCCTAACAGTAACCCTAGGAAGGTAAATCAGCCGGGTATTAGGGTTCTTCCTAAGGAAAAAGCTGTGAAAGCAGCCATGTTGTGGCACTTCTGCGCTCCCTTTGGGATGCCTTTGGCAGATGCAGTAAGCCTGGAACTCAGGGCTTCCTGGTTAAAAAAATCCTAGCCCTAGGCTGAGCCCTATCCCTATACCTAGGCAGATAAATCAGCCTAGGTATAGGGATGGTGCCAAGGAAAAAGCTGTGAAAGCTGCCATGTTGTTGCACTTTTGTACTCCCCTTGGGATGCCTTTCACAGCTGCCGTGTGCCTGGAGCTCAGGGCTTCCTGGTTTAAAAAACCATGTCCCTAGCTGAGACTGGAGGCAGGTGATTCAGCCTAGGCTTAGCAATGGTGCCAATGAAAACGTGTGGAGGCAGCCATTTTCTGGCACTTTTGTGCTCCCCTTGGGATGCCTTTCGCAGCTGCCGTGTGCCTGGAGCTCAGAGCTTGCTGGTTTAAAAAGCTCTACACCTAGGCGTAACCCTAACCCTAACCGTAACACTGGTCATTTAAATCAGCCTGGGTTTAGGAATTATCCCAAGGGAAAAGCTGTGGAGACAGCCATGTTGTGGCACTTTTGCGCTCCCCTTGGGATGCCTTTCACAGCTGCAGTGTGCTTGGAGCACAGGGCTTCCTGGTTTAAAAAACCACAACTTTAGCCCAAACTGGAGGCTTCTAAATCAGCCTTCGTTTCGGGACGTCCCCAAGGAAAAAGCTGTGGAGGCAGGCATGTTGAGGCACTTCTGCGCTCTTCTTGGGTAGTCCTTCGCAGCTGCTGTGTTCTTGGAACTCAGGGCTTTCTGGTTAAAAGAACACTAACCCTAGGCCTAACTCAAACCTTAAGCCTAGGAAGGAAAATCAGCCTATGATTCGGGATGGTCTCATGGAAATAGCAGTGGAGGCAGCCAAGTTGTGTCACTTTTGCGCTCCCCTTGGGATGCCTTTCACAGCTGCAGTGTGCCTGGAGCACAGGGCTTCCTGGTTTTAAAAGTCCTAGGCCTAAGCCTAACAGTAACCCTAGGAAGGTAAATCAGCCGGGTATTAGGGTTCTTCCTAAGGAAAAAGCTGTGAAAGCAGCCATGTTGTGGCACTTCTGCGCTCCCTTTGGGATGCCTTTGGCAGATGCAGTAAGCCTGGAACTCAGGGCTTCCTGGTTAAAAAAATCCTAGCCCTAGGCTGAGCCCTAACCCTAAGCCTAGGCAGATAAATCAGCCTAGGTATAGGGATGGTGCCAAGGAAAAAGCTGTGAAAGCTGCCATGTTGTTGCACTTTTGTACTCCCCTTGGGATGGCTTTCACAGCTGCCGTGTGCCTGGAGCTCAGGGCTTCCTGGTTTAAAAAACCATGTCCCTAGCTGAGACTGGAGGCAGGTGATTCAGCCTAGGCTTAGCAATGGTGCCAATGAAAACGTGTGGAGGCAGCCATTTTCTGGCACTTTTGTGCTCCCCTTGGGATGCCTTTCGCAGCTGCCGTGTGCCTGGAGCTCAGAGCTTGCTGGTTTAAAAAGCTCTACACCTAGGCGTAACCCTAACCCTAACCGTAACACTGGTCATTTAAATCAGCCTGGGTTTAGGAATTATCCCAAGGGAAAAGCTGTGGAGACAGCCATGTTGTGGCACTTTTGCGCTCCCCTTGGGATGCCTTTCACAGCTGCAGTGTGCTTGGAGCACAGGGCTTCCTGGTTTAAAAAACCACAACTTTAGCCCAAACTGGAGGCTTCTAAATCAGCCTTCGTTTCGGGACGTCCCCAAGGAAAAAGCTGTGGAGGCAGGCATGTTGAGGCACTTCTGCGCTCTTCTTGGGTAGTCCTTCGCAGCTGCTGTGTTCTTGGAACTCAGGGCTTTCTGGTTAAAAGAACACTAACCCTAGGCCTAACTCAAACCTTAAGCCTAGGAAGGAAAATCAGCCTATGATTCGGGATGGTCTCATGGAAATAGCAGTGGAGGCAGCCAAGTTGTGTCACTTTTGCGCTCCCCTTGGGATGCCTTTCACAGCTGCAGTGTGCCTTGAGCACAGGGCTTCCTGGTTTTAAAAGTCCTAGGCCTAAGCCTAACAGTAACCCTAGGAAGGTAAGTCAGCCGGGTATTAGGGTTCTTCCTAAGGAAAAAGCTGTGAAAGCAGCCATGTTGTGGACCTTCTGCGCTCCCTTTGGGATGCCTTTGGCAGATGCAGTAAGCCTGGAACTCAGGGCTTCCTGCTTAAAAAATCCTAGCCCTAGGCTGAGCCCTAACCCTAACCCTAGGCAGATAAATCAGCCTAGGTATAGGGATGGTGCCAAGGAAAAAGCTGTGAAAGCTGCCATGTTGTTGCACTTTTGTACTCCCCTTGGGATGCCTTTCACAGCTGCCGTGTGCCTGGAGCTCAGGGCTTCCTGGTTTAAAAAACCATGTCCCTAGCTGAGACTGGAGGCAGGTGATTCAGCCTAGGCTTAGCAATGGTGCCAATGAAAACGTGTGGAGGCAGCCATTTTCTGGCACTTTTGTGCTCCCCTTGGGATGCCTTTCGCAGCTGCCGTGTGCCTGGAGCTCAGAGCTTGCTGGTTTAAAAAGCTCTACACCTAGGCGTAACCCTAACCCTAACCGTAACACTGGTCATTTAAATCAGCCTGGGTTTAGGAATTATCCCAAGGGAAAAGCTGTGGAGACAGCCATGTTGTGGCACTTTTGCGCTCCCCTTGGGATGCCTTTCACAGCTGCAGTGTGCTTGGAGCACAGGGCTTCCTGGTGTAAAAAACCACAACTTTAGCCCAAACTGGAGGCTTCTAAATCAGCCTTCGTTTCGGGACGTCCCCAAGGAAAAAGCTGTGGAGGCAGGCATGTTGAGGCACTTCTGCGCTCTTCTTGGGTAGTCCTTCGCAGCTGCTGTGTTCTTGGAACTCAGGGCTTTCTGGTTAAAAGAACACTAACCCTAGGCCTAACTCAAACCTTAAGCCTAGGAAGGAAAATCAGCCTATGATTCGGGATGGTCTCATGGAAATAGCAGTGGAGGCAGCCAAGTTGTGTCACTTTTGCGCTCCCCTTGGGATGCCTTTAACAGCTGCAGTGTGCCTGGAGCACAGGGCTTCCTGGTTTTAAAAGTCCTAGGCCTAAGCCTAACAGTAACCCTAGGAAGGTGAATCAGCCGGGTATTAGGGTTCTTCCTAAGGAAAAAGCTGTGAAAGCAGCCATGTTGTGGCACTTCTGCGCTCCCTTTGGGATGCCTTTGGCAGATGCAGTAAGCCTGGAACTCAGGGCTTTCTGGTTAAAAAAATCCTTGCCCTTGGCTGAGCCCTAACCCTAACCCTAGGCAGATAAATCAGCCTAGGTATAGGGATGGTGCCAAGGAAAAAGCTGTGAAAGCTGCCATGTTGTTGCACTTTTGTACTCCCCTTGGGATGCCTTTCACAGCTGCCGTGTGCCTGGAGCTCAGGGCTTCCTGGTTTAAAAAACCATGTCCCTAGCTGAGACTGGAGGCAGGTGATTCAGCCTAGGCTTAGCAATGGTGCCAATGAAAACGTGTGGAGGCAGCCATTTTCTGGCACTTTTGTGCTCCCCTTGGGATGCCTTTCGCAGCTGCCGTGTGCCTGGAGCTCAGAGCTTGCTGGTTTAAAAAGCTCTACACCTAGGCGTAACCCTAACCCTAACCGTAACACTGGTCATTTAAATCAGCCTAGGTTTAGGAATTATCCCAAGGGAAAAGCTGTGGAGACAGCCATATTGTGGCACTTTTGCGCTCCCCTTGGGATGCCTTTCACAGCTGCAGTGTGCTTGGAGCACAGGGCTTCCTGGTGTAAAAAACCACAACTTTAGCCCAAACTGGAGGCTTCTAAATCAGCCTTCGTTTCGGGACGTCCCCAAGGAAAAAGCTGTGGAGGCAGGCATGTTGAGGCACTTCTGCGCTCTTCTTGGGTAGTCCTTCGCAGCTGCTGTGTTCTTGGAACTCAGGGCTTTCTGGTTAAAAGAACACTAACCCTAGGCCTAACTCAAACCTTAAGCCTAGGAAGGAAAATCAGCCTATGATTCGGGATGGTCTCATGGAAATAGCAGTGGAGGCAGCCAAGTTTTGTCACTTTTGCGCTCCCCTTGGGATGCCTTTCACAGCTGCAGTGTGCCTGGAGCACAGGGCTTCCTGGTTTTAAAAGTCCTAGGCCTAAGCCTAACAGTAACCCTAGGAAGGTAAATCAGCCGGGTATTAGGGTTCTTCCTAAGGAAAAAGCTGTGAAAGCAGCCATGTTGTGGCACTTCTGCGCTCCCTTTGGGATGCCTTTGGCAGATGCAGTAAGCCTGGAACTCAGGGCTTCCTGGTTAAAAAAATCCTAGCCCTAGGCTGAGCCCTAACCCTAACCCTAGGCAGATAAATCAGCCTAGGTATAGGGATGGTGCCAAGGAAAAAGCTGTGAAAGCTGCCATGTTGTTGCACTTTTGTACTCCCCTTGGGATGCCTTTCACAGCTGCCGTGTGCCTGGAGCTCAGGGCTTCCTGGTTTAAAAAACCATGTCCCTAGCTGAGACTGGAGGCAGGTGATTCAGCCTAGGCTTAGCAATGGTGCCAATGAAAACGTGTGGAGGCAGCCATTTTCTGGCACTTTTGTGCTCCCCTTGGGATGCCTTTCGCAGCTGCCGTGTGCCTGGAGCTCAGAGCTTGCTGGTTTAAAAAGCTCTACACCTAGGCGTAACCCTAACCCTAACCGTAACACTGGTCATTTAAATCAGCCTGGGTTTAGGAATTATCCCAAGGGAAAAGCTGTGGAGACAGCCATGTTGTGGCACTTTTGCGCTCCCCTTGGGATGCCTTTCACAGCTGCAGTGTGCTTGGAGCACAGGGCTTCCTGGTGTAAAAAACCACAACTTTAGCCCAAACTGGAGGCTTCTAAATCAGCCTTCGTTTCGGGACGTCCCCAAGGAAAAAGCTGTGCAGGCAGGCATGTTGAGGCACTTCTGCGCTCTTCTTGGGTAGTCCTTCGCAGCTGCTGTGTTCTTGGAACTCAGGGCTTTCTGGTTAAAAGAACACTAACCCTAGGCCTAACTCAAACCTTAAGCCTAGGAAGGAAAATCAGCCTATGATTCGGGATGGTCTCATGGAAATAGCAGTGGAGGCAGCCAAGTTGTGTCACTTTTGCGCTCCCCTTGGGATGCCTTTCACAGCTGCAGTGTGCCTGGAGCACAGGGCTTCCTGGTTTTAAAAGTCCTAGGCCTAAGCCTAACAGTAACCCTAGGAAGGTTAATCAGCCAGGTATTAGGGTTCTTCCTAAGGAAAAAGCTGTGAAAGCAGCCATGTTGTGGCACTTCTGCGCTCCCTTTGGGATGAGTTTGGCAGATGCAGTAAGCCTGGAACTCAGGGCTTCCTGGTTAAAAAAATCCTTGCCCTTGGCTGAGCCCTAACCCTAACCCTAGGCAGATAAATCAGCCTAGGTATAGGGATGGTGCCAAGGAAAAAGCTGTGTAAGCTGCCATGTTGTTGCACTTTTGTACTCCCCTTGGGATGCCTTTCACAGCTGCTGTGTGCCTGGAGCTCAGGGCTTCCTGGTTTAAAAAACCATGTCCCTAGCTGAGACTGGAGGCAGGTGATTCAGCCTAGGCTTAGCAATGGTGCCAATGAAAACGTGTGGAGGCAGCCATTTTCTGGCACTTTTGTGCTGCCCTTGGGATGCCTTTCGCAGCTGCCGTGTGCCTGGAGCTCAGAGCTCGCTGGTTTAAAAAGTTCTACACCTAGGCGTAACCCTAACCCTAACCGTAACACTGGTCATTTAAATCAGCCTGGGTTCAGGAATTATCCCAAGGGAAAAGCTGTGGAGACAGCCATGTTGTGGCACTTTTGCGCTCCCCTTGGGATGCCTTTCACAGCTGCAGTGTGCTTGGAGCACAGGGCTTCCTGGTTTAAAAAACCACAACTTTAGCCCAAACTGGAGGCTTCTAAATCAGCCTTCGTTTCGGGACGTCCCCAAGGAAAAAGCTGTGGAGGCAGGCATGTTGAGGCACTTCTGCGCTCTTCTTGGGTAGTCCTTCGCAGCTGCTGTGTTCTTGGAACTCAGGGCTTTCTGGTTAAAAGAACACTAACCCTAGGCCTAACTCAAACCTTAAGCCTAGGAAGGAAAATCAGCCTATGATTCGGGATGGTCTCATGGAAATAGCAGTGGAGGCAGCCAAGTTTTGTCACTTTTGCGCTCCCCTTGGGATGCCTTTCACAGCTGCAGTGTGCCTGGAGCACAGGGCTTCCTGGTTTTAAAAGTCCTAGGCCTAAGCCTAACAGTAACCCTAGGAAGGTAAATCAGCCGGGTATTAGGGTTCTTCCTAAGGAAAAAGCTGTGAAAGCAGCCATGTTGTGGCACTTCTGCGCTCCCTTTGGGATGCCTTTGGCAGATGCAGTAAGCCTGGAACTCAGGGCTTCCTGGTTAAAAAAATCCTAGCCCTAGGCTGAGCCCTAACCCTAACCCTAGGCAGATAAATCAGCCTAGGTATAGGGATGGTGCCAAGGAAAAAGCTGTGAAAGCTGCCATGTTGTTGCACTTTTGTACTCCCCTTGGGATGCCTTTCACAGCTGCCGTGTGCCTGGAGCTCAGGGCTTCCTGGTTTAAAAAACCATGTCCCTAGCTGAGACTGGAGGCAGGTGATTCAGCCTAGGCTTAGCAATGGTGCCAATGAAAACGTGTGGAGGCAGCCATTTTCTGGCACTTTTGTGCTCCCCTTGGGATGCCTTTCGCAGCTGCCGTGTGCCTGGAGCTCAGAGCTTGCTGGTTTAAAAAGCTCTACACCTAGGCGTAACCCTAACCCTAACCGTAACACTGGTCATTTAAATCAGCCTGGGTTTAGGAATTATCCCAAGGGAAAAGCTGTGGAGACAGCCATGTTGTGGCACTTTTGCGCTCCCCTTGGGATGCCTTTCACAGCTGCAGTGTGCTTGGAGCACAGGGCTTCCTGGTGTAAAAAACCACAACTTTAGCCCAAACTGGAGGCTTCTAAATCAGCCTTCGTTTCGGGACGTCCCCAAGGAAAAAGCTGTGCAGGCAGGCATGTTGAGGCACTTCTGCGCTCTTCTTGGGTAGTCCTTCGCAGCTGCTGTGTTCTTGGAACTCAGGGCTTTCTGGTTAAAAGAACACTAACCCTAGGCCTAACTCAAACCTTAAGCCTAGGAAGGAAAATCAGCCTATGATTCGGGATGGTCTCATGGAAATAGCAGTGGAGGCAGCCAAGTTGTGTCACTTTTGCGCTCCCCTTGGGATGCCTTTCACAGCTGCAGTGTGCCTGGAGCACAGGGCTTCCTGGTTTTAAAAGTCCTAGGCCTAAGCCTAACAGTAACCCTAGGAAGGTTAATCAGCCAGGTATTAGGGTTCTTCCTAAGGAAAAAGCTGTGAAAGCAGCCATGTTGTGGCACTTCTGCGCTCCCTTTGGGATGAGTTTGGCAGATGCAGTAAGCCTGGAACTCAGGGCTTCCTGGTTAAAAAAATCCTTGCCCTTGGCTGAGCCCTAACCCTAACCCTAGGCAGATAAATCAGCCTAGGTATAGGGATGGTGCCAAGGAAAAAGCTGTGTAAGCTGCCATGTTGTTGCACTTTTGTACTCCCCTTGGGATGCCTTTCACAGCTGCTGTGTGCCTGGAGCTCAGGGCTTCCTGGTTTAAAAAACCATGTCCCTAGCTGAGACTGGAGGCAGGTGATTCAGCCTAGGCTTAGCAATGGTGCCAATGAAAACGTGTGGAGGCAGCCATTTTCTGGCACTTTTGTGCTGCCCTTGGGATGCCTTTCGCAGCTGCCGTGTGCCTGGAGCTCAGAGCTCGCTGGTTTAAAAAGTTCTACACCTAGGCGTAACCCTAACCCTAACCGTAACACTGGTCATTTAAATCAGCCTGGGTTCAGGAATTATCCCAAGGGAAAAGCTGTGGAGACAGCCATGTTGTGGCACTTTTGCGCTCCCCTTGGGATGCCTTTCACAGCTGCAGTGTGCTTGGAGCACAGGGCTTCCTGGTTTAAAAAACCACAACTTTAGCCCAAACTGGAGGCTTCTAAATCAGCCTTCGTTTCGGGACGTCCCCAAGGAAAAAGCTGTGGAGGCAGGCATGTTGAGGCACTTCTGCGCTCTTCTTGGGTAGTCCTTCGCAGCTGCTGTGTTCTTGGAACTCAGGGCTTTCTGGTTAAAAGAACACTAACCCTAGGCCTAACTCAAACCTTAAGCCTAGGAAGGAAAATCAGCCTATGATTCGGGATGGTCTCATGGAAATAGCAGTGGAGGCAGCCAAGTTGTGTCACTTTTGCGCTCCCCTTGGGATGCCTTTCACAGCTGCAGTGTGCCTGGAGAACAGGGCTTCCTGGTTTTAAAAGTCCTAGGCCTAAGCCTAACAGTAACCCTAGGAAGGTAAATCAGCCGGGTATTAGGGTTCTTCCTAAGGAAAAAGCTGTGAAAGCAGCCATGTTGTGGCACTTCTGCGCTCCCTTTGGGATGCCTTTGGCAGATGCAGTAAGCCTGGAACTCAGGGCTTCCTGCTTAAAAAAATCCTTGCCCTTGGCTGAGCCCTAACCCTAACCCTAGGCAGATAAATCAGCCTAGGTATAGGGATGGTGCCAAGGAAAAAGCTGTGAAAGCTGCCATGTTGTTGCACTTTTGTACTCCCCTTGGGATGCCTTTCACAGCTGCCGTGTGCCTGGAGCTCAGGGCTTCCTGGTTTAAAAAACCATGTCCCTAGCTGAGACTGGAGGCAGGTGATTCAGCCTAGGCTTAGCAATGGTGCCAATGAAAACGTGTGGAGGCAGCCATTTTCTGGCACTTTTGTGCTCCCCTTGGGATGCCTTTCGCAGCTGCCGTGTGCCTGGAGCTCAGAGCTCGCTGGTTTAAAAAGTTCTACACCTAGGCGTAACCCTAACCCTAACCGTAACACTGGTCATTTAAATCAGCCTGGGTTCAGGAATTATCCCAAGGGAAAAGCTGTGGAGACAGCCATGTTGTGGCACTTTTGCGCTCCCCTTGGGATGCCTTTCACAGCTGCAGTGTGCTTGGAGCACAGGGCTTCCTGGTTTAAAAAACCACAACTTTAGCCCAAACTGGAGGCTTCTAAATCAGCCTTCGTTTCGGGACGTCCCCAAGGAAAAAGCTGTGGAGGCAGGCATGTTGAGGCACTTCTGCGCTCTTCTTGGGTAGTCCTTCGCAGCTGCTGTGTTCTTGGAACTCAGGGCTTTCTGGTTAAAAGAACACTAACCCTAGGCCTAACTCAAACCTTAAGCCTAGGAAGGAAAATCAGCCTATGATTCGGGATGGTCTCATGGAAATAGCAGTGGAGGCAGCCAAGTTGTGTCACTTTTGCGCTCCCCTTGGGATGCCTTTAACAGCTGCAGTGTGCCTGGAGCACAGGGCTTCCTGGTTTTAAAAGTCCTAGGCCTAAGCCTAACAGTAACCCTAGGAAGGTAAATCAGCCGGGTATTAGGGTTCTTCCTAAGGAAAAAGCTGTGAAAGCAGCCATGTTGTGGCACTTCTGCGCTCCCTTTGGGATGCCTTTGGCAGATGCAGTAAGCCTGGAACTCAGGGCTTCCTGCTTAAAAAAATCCTTGCCCTTGGCTGAGCCCTAACCCTAACCCTAGGCAGATAAATCAGCCTAGGTATAGGGATGGTGCCAAGGAAAAAGCTGTGAAAGCTGCCATGTTGTTGCACTTTTGTACTCCCCTTGGGATGCCTTTCACAGCTGCCGTGTGCCTGGAGCTCAGGGCTTCCTGGTTTAAAAAACCATGTCCCTAGCTGAGACTGGAGGCAGGTGATTCAGCCTAGGCTTAGCAATGGTGCCAATGAAAACGTGTGGAGGCAGCCATTTTCTGGCACTTTTGTGCTCCCCTTGGGATGCCTTTCGCAGCTGCCGTGTGCCTGGAGCTCAGAGCTTGCTGGTTTAAAAAGCTCTACACCTAGGCGTAACCCTAACCCTAACCGTAACACTGGTCATTTAAATCAGCCTGGGTTTAGGAATTATCCCAAGGGAAAAGCTGTGGAGACAGCCATGTTGTGGCACTTTTGCGCTCCCCTTGGGATGCCTTTCACAGCTGCAGTGTGCTTGGAGCACAGGGCTTCCTGGTTTAAAAAACCACAACTTTAGCCCAAACTGGAGGCTTCTAAATCAGCCTTCGTTTCGGGACGTCCCCAAGGAAAAAGCTGTGGAGGCAGGCATGTTGAGGCACTTCTGCGCTCTTCTTGGGTAGTCCTTCGCAGCTGCTGTGTTCTTGGAACTCAGGGCTTTCTGGTTAAAAGAACACTAACCCTAGGCCTAACTCAAACCTTAAGCCTAGGAAGGAAAATCAGCCTATGATTCGGGATGGTCTCATGGAAATAGCAGTGGAGGCAGCCAAGTTGTGTCACTTTTGCGCTCCCCTTGGGATGCCTTTAACAGCTGCAGTGTGCCTGGAGCACAGGGCTTCCTGGTTTTAAAAGTCCTAGGCCTAAGCCTAACAGTAACCCTAGGAAGGTAAATCAGCCGGGTATTAGGGTTCTTCCTAAGGAAAAAGCTGTGAAAGCAGCCATGTTGTGGCACTTCTGCGCTCCCTTTGGGATGCCTTTGGCAGATGCAGTAAGCCTGGAACTCAGGGCTTTCTGGTTAAAAAAATCCTTGCCCTTGGCTGAGCCCTAACCCTAACCCTAGGCAGATAAATCAGCCTAGGTATAGGGATGGTGCCAAGGAAAAAGCTGTGAAAGCTGCCATGTTGTTGCACTTTTGTACTCCCCTTGGGATGCCTTTCACAGCTGCCGTGTGCCTGGAGCTCAGGGCTTCCTGGTTTAAAAAACCATGTCCCTAGCTGAGACTGGAGGCAGGTGATTCAGCCTAGGCTTAGCAATGGTGCCAATGAAAACGTGTGGAGGCAGCCATTTTCTGGCACTTTTGTGCTCCCCTTGGGATGCCTTTCGCAGCTGCCGTGTGCCTGGAGCTCAGAGCTTGCTGGTTTAAAAAGCTCTACACCTAGGCGTAACCCTAACCCTAACACTGGTCATTTAAATCAGCCTGGGTTCAGGAATTATCCCAAGGGAAAAGCTGTGGAGACAGCCATGTTGTGGCACTTTTGCGCTCCCCTTGGGATGCCTTTCACAGCTGCAGTGTGCTTGGAGCACAGGGCTTCCTGGTTTAAAAAACCACAACTTTAGCCCAAACTGGAGGCTTCTAAATCAGCCTTCGTTTCGGGACGTCCCCAAGGAAAAAGCTGTGCAGGCAGGCATGTTGAGGCACTTCTGCGCTCTTCTTGGGTAGTCCTTCGCAGCTGCTGTGTTCTTGGAACTCAGGGCTTTCTGGTTAAAAGAACACTAACCCTAGGCCTAACTCAAACCTTAAGCCTAGGAAGGAAAATCAGCCTATGATTCGGGATGGTCTCATGGAAATAGCAGTGGAGGCAGCCAAGTTGTGTCACTTTTGCGCTCCCCTTGGGATGCCTTTCACAGCTGCAGTGTGCCTGGAGCACAGGGCTTCCTGGTTTTAAAAGTCCTAGGCCTAAGCCTAACAGTAACCCTAGGAAGGTAAATCAGCCGGGTATTAGGGTTCTTCCTAAGGAAAAAGCTGTGAAAGCAGCCATGTTGTGGCACTTCTGCGCTCCCTTTGGGATGCCTTTGGCAGATGCAGTAAGCCTGGAACTCAGGGCTTCCTGGTTAAAAAAATCCTAGCCCTAGGCTGAGCCCTAACCCTAACCCTAGGCAGATAAATCAGCCTAGGTATAGGGATGGTGCCAAGGAAAAAGCTGTGAAAGCTGCCATGTTGTTGCACTTTTGTACTCCCCTTGGGATGCCTTTCACAGCTGCCGTGTGCCTGGAGCTCAGGGCTTCCTGGTTTAAAAAACCATGTCCCTAGCTGAGACTGGAGGCAGGTGATTCAGCCTAGGCTTAGCAATGGTGCCAATGAAAACGTGTGGAGGCAGCCATTTTCTGGCACTTTTGTGCTCCCCTTGGGATGCCTTTCGCAGCTGCCGTGTGCCTGGAGCTCAGAGCTTGCTGGTTTAAAAAGCTCTACACCTAGGCGTAACCCTAACCCTAACCGTAACACTGGTCATTTAAATCAGCCTGGGGTTAGGAATTATCCCAAGGGAAAAGCTGTGGACACAGCCATGTTGTGGCACTTTTGCGCTCCCCTTGGGATGCCTTTCACAGCTGCAGTGTGCTTGGAGCACAGGGCTTCCTGGTGTAAAAAACCACAACTTTAGCCCAAACTGGAGGCTTCTAAATCAGCCTTCGTTTCGGGACGTCCCCAAGGAAAAAGCTGTGCAGGCAGGCATGTTGAGGCACTTCTGCGCTCTTCTTGGGTAGTCCTTCGCAGCTGCTGTGTTCTTGGAACTCAGGGCTTTCTGGTTAAAAGAACACTAACCCTAGGCCTAACTCAAACCTTAAGCCTAGGAAGGAAAATCAGCCTATGATTCGGGATGGTCTCATGGAAATAGCAGTGGAGGCAGCCAAGTTGTGTCACTTTTGCGCTCCCCTTGGGATGCCTTTCACAGCTGCAGTGTGCCTGGAGCACAGGGCTTCCTGGTTTTAAAAGTCCTAGGCCTAAGCCTAACAGTAACCCTAGGAAGGTAAATCAGCCGGGTATTAGGGTTCTTCCTAAGGAAAAAGCTGTGAAAGCAGCCATGTTGTGGCACTTCTGCGCTCCCTTTGGGATGCCTTTGGCAGATGCAGTAAGCCTGGAACTCAGGGCTTCCTGGTTAAAAAAATCCTAGCCCTAGGCTGAGCCCTAACCCTAACCCTAGGCAGATAAATCAGCCTAGGTATAGGGATGGTGCCAAGGAAAAAGCTGTGAAAGCTGCCATGTTGTTGCACTTTTGTACTCCCCTTGGGATGCCTTTCACAGCTGCCGTGTGCCTGGAGCTCAGGGCTTCCTGGTTTAAAAAACCATGTCCCTAGCTGAGACTGGAGGCAGGTGATTCAGCCTAGGCTTAGCAATGGTGCCAATGAAAACGTGTGGAGGCAGCCATTTTCTGGCACTTTTGTGCTCCCCTTGGGATGCCTTTCGCAGCTGCCGTGTGCCTGGAGCTCAGAGCTTGCTGGTTTAAAAAGCTCTACACCTAGGCGTAACCCTAACCCTAACCGTAACACTGGTCATTTAAATCAGCCTGGGGTTAGGAATTATCCCAAGGGAAAAGCTGTGGAGACAGCCATGTTGTGGCACTTTTGCGCTCCCCTTGGGATGCCTTTCACAGCTGCAGTGTGCTTGGAGCACAGGGCTTCCTGGTGTAAAAAACCACAACTTTAGCCCAAACTGGAGGCTTCTAAATCAGCCTTCGTTTCGGGACGTCCCCAAGGAAAAAGCTGTGCAGGCAGGCATGTTGAGGCACTTCTGCGCTCTTCTTGGGTAGTCCTTCGCAGGTGCTGTGTTCTTGGAACTCAGGGCTTTCTGGTTAAAAGAACACTAACCCTAGGCCTAACTCAAACCTTAAGCCTAGGAAGGAAAATCAGCCTATGATTCGGGATGGTCTCATGGAAATAGCAGTGGAGGCAGCCAAGTTGTGTCACTTTTGCGCTCCCCTTGGGATGCCTTTAACAGCTGCAGTGTGCCTGGAGCACAGGGCTTCCTGGTTTTAAAAGTCCTAGGCCTAAGCCTAACAGTAACCCTAGGAAGGTAAATCAGCCGGGTATTAGGGTTCTTCCTAAGGAAAAAGCTGTGAAAGCAGCCATGTTGTGGCACTTCTGCGCTCCCTTTGGGATGCCTTTGGCAGATGCAGTAAGCCTGGAACTCAGGGCTTCCTGGTTAAAAAAATCCTAGCCCTAGGCTGAGCCCTAACCCTAAGCCTAGGCAGATAAATCAGCCTAGGTATAGGGATGGTGCCAAGGAAAAAGCTGTGAAAGCTGCCATGTTGTTGCACTTTTGTACTCCCCTTGGGATGCCTTTCACAGCTGCCGTGTGCCTGGAGCTCAGGGCTTCCTGGTTTAAAAAACCATGTCCCTAGCTGAGACTGGAGGCAGGTGATTCAGCCTAGGCTTAGCAATGGTGCCAATGAAAACGTGTGGAGGCAGCCATTTTCTGGCACTTTTGTGCTCCCCTTGGGATGCCTTTCGCAGCTGCCGTGTGCCTGGAGCTCAGAGCTTGCTGGTTTAAAAAGCTCTACACCTAGGCGTAACCCTAACCCTAACACTGGTCATTTAAATCAGCCTGGGTTCAGGAATTATCCCAAGGGAAAAGCTGTGGAGACAGCCATGTTGTGGCACTTTTGCGCTCCCCTTGGGATGCCTTTCACAGCTGCAGTGTGCTTGGAGCACAGGGCTTCCTGGTTTAAAAAACCACAACTTTAGCCCAAACTGGAGGCTTCTAAATCAGCCTTCGTTTCGGGACGTCCCCAAGGAAAAAGCTGTGCAGGCAGGCATGTTGAGGCACTTCTGCGCTCTTCTTGGGTAGTCCTTCGCAGCTGCTGTGTTCTTGGAACTCAGGGCTTTCTGGTTAAAAGAACACTAACCCTAGGCCTAACTCAAACCTTAAGCCTAGGAAGGAAAATCAGCCTATGATTCGGGATGGTCTCATGGAAATAGCAGTGGAGGCAGCCAAGTTGTGTCACTTTTGCGCTCCCCTTGGGATGCCTTTAACAGCTGCAGTGTGCCTGGAGCACAGGGCTTCCTGGTTTTAAAAGTCCTAGGCCTAAGCCTAACAGTAACCCTAGGAAGGTAAATCAGCCGGGTATTAGGGTTCTTCCTAAGGAAAAAGCTGTGAAAGCAGCCATGTTGTGGCACTTCTGCGCTCCCTTTGGGATGCCTTTGGCAGATGCAGTAAGCCTGGAACTCAGGGCTTCCTGGTTAAAAAAATCCTAGCCCTAGGCTGAGCCCTAACCCTAACCCTAGGCAGATAAATCAGCCTAGGTATAGGGATGGTGCCAAGGAAAAAGCTGTGAAAGCTGCCATGTTGTTGCACTTTTGTACTCCCCTTGGGATGCCTTTCACAGCTGCCGTGTGCCTGGAGCTCAGGGCTTCCTGGTTTAAAAAACCATGTCCCTAGCTGAGACTGGAGGCAGGTGATTCAGCCTAGGCTTAGCAATGGTGCCAATGAAAACGTGTGGAGGCAGCCATTTTCTGGCACTTTTGTGCTCCCCTTGGGATGCCTTTCGCAGCTGCCGTGTGCCTGGAGCTCAGAGCTTGCTGGTTTAAAAAGCTCTACACCTAGGCGTAACCCTAACCCTAACCGTAACACTGGTCATTTAAATCAGCCTGGGTTTAGGAATTATCCCAAGGGAAAAGCTGTGGAGACAGCCATGTTGTGGCACTTTTGCGCTCCCCTTGGGATGCCTTTCACAGCTGCAGTGTGCTTGGAGCACAGGGCTTCCTGGTGTAAAAAACCACAACTTTAGCCCAAACTGGAGGCTTCTAAATCAGCCTTCGTTTCGGGACGTCCCCAAGGAAAAAGCTGTGCAGGCAGGCATGTTGAGGCACTTCTGCGCTCTTCTTGGGTAGTCCTTCGCAGCTGCTGTGTTCTTGGAACTCAGGGCTTTCTGGTTAAAAGAACACTAACCCTAGGCCTAACTCAAACCTTAAGCCTAGGAAGGAAAATCAGCCTATGATTCGGGATGGTCTCATGGAAATAGCAGTGGAGGCAGCCAAGTTGTGTCACTTTTGCGCTCCCCTTGGGATGCCTTTCACAGCTGCAGTGTGCCTGGAGCACAGGGCTTCCTGGTTTTAAAAGTCCTAGGCCTAAGCCTAACAGTAACCCTAGGAAGGTAAATCAGCCGGGTATTAGGGTTCTTCCTAAGGAAAAAGCTGTGAAAGCAGCCATGTTGTGGCACTTCTGCGCTCCCTTTGGGATGCCTTTGGCAGATGCAGTAAGCCTGGAACTCAGGGCTTCCTGGTTAAAAAAATCCTAGCCCTAGGCTGAGCCCTAACCCTAACCCTAGGCAGATAAATCAGCCTAGGTATAGGGATGGTGCCAAGGAAAAAGCTGTGAAAGCTGCCATGTTGTTGCACTTTTGTACTCCCCTTGGGATGCCTTTCACAGCTGCCGTGTGCCTGGAGCTCAGGGCTTCCTGGTTTAAAAAACCATGTCCCTAGCTGAGACAGGAGGCAGGTGATTCAGCCTAGGCTTAGCAATGGTGCCAATGAAAACGTGTGGAGGCAGCCATTTTCTGGCACTTTTGTGCTCCCCTTGGGATGCCTTTCGCAGCTGCCGTGTGCCTGGAGCTCAGAGCTTGCTGGTTTAAAAAGCTCTACACCTAGGCGTAACCCTAACCCTAACCGTAACACTGGTCATTTAAATCAGCCTGGGTTTAGGAATTATCCCAAGGGAAAAGCTGTGGAGACAGCCATGTTGTGGCACTTTTGCGCTCCCCTTGGGATGCCTTTCACAGCTGCAGTGTGCTTGGAGCACAGGGCTTCCTGGTGTAAAAAACCACAACTTTAGCCCAAACTGGAGGCTTCTAAATCAGCCTTCGTTTCGGGACGTCCCCAAGGAAAAAGCTGTGCAGGCAGGCATGTTGAGGCACTTCTGCGCTCTTCTTGGGTAGTCCTTCGCAGGTGCTGTGTTCTTGGAACTCAGGGCTTTCTGGTTAAAAGAACACTAACCCTAGGCCTAACTCAAACCTTAAGCCTAGGAAGGAAAATCAGCCTATGATTCGGGATGGTCTCATGGAAATAGCAGTGGAGGCAGCCAAGTTGTGTCACTTTTGCGCTCCCCTTGGGATGCCTTTCACAGCTGCAGTGTGCCTGGAGCACAGGGCTTCCTGGTTTTAAAAGTCCTAGGCCTAAGCCTAACAGTAACCCTAGGAAGGTAAATCAGCCGGGTATTAGGGTTCTTCCTAAGGAAAAAGCTGTGAAAGCAGCCATGTTGTGGCACTTCTGCGCTCCCTTTGGGATGCCTTTGGCAGATGCAGTAAGCCTGGAACTCAGGGCTTCCTGGTTAAAAAAATCCTAGCCCTAGGCTGAGCCCTAACCCTAAGCCTAGGCAGATAAATCAGCCTAGGTATAGGGATGGTGCCAAGGAAAAAGCTGTGAAAGCTGCCATGTTGTTGCACTTTTGTACTCCCCTTGGGATGCCTTTCACAGCTGCCGTGTGCCTGGAGCTCAGGGCTTCCTGGTTTAAAAAACCATGTCCCTAGCTGAGACTGGAGGCAGGTGATTCAGCCTAGGCTTAGCAATGGTGCCAATGAAAACGTGTGGAGGCAGCCATTTTCTGGCACTTTTGTGCTCCCCTTGGGATGCCTTTCGCAGCTGCCGTGTGCCTGGAGCTCAGAGCTTGCTGGTTTAAAAAGCTCTACACCTAGGCGTAACCCTAACCCTAACCGTAACACTGGTCATTTAAATCAGCCTGGGTTTAGGAATTATCCCAAGGGAAAAGCTGTGGAGACAGCCATGTTGTGGCACTTTTGCGCTCCCCTTGGGATGCCTTTCACAGCTGCAGTGTGCTTGGAGCACAGGGCTTCCTGGTGTAAAAAACCACAACTTTAGCCCAAACTGGAGGCTTCTAAATCAGCCTTCGTTTCGGGACGTCCCCAAGGAAAAAGCTGTGCAGGCAGGCATGTTGAGGCACTTCTGCGCTCTTCTTGGGTAGTCCTTCGCAGGTGCTGTGTTCTTGGAACTCAGGGCTTTCTGGTTAAAAGAACACTAACCCTAGGCCTAACTCAAACCTTAAGCCTAGGAAGGAAAATCAGCCTATGATTCGGGATGGTCTCATGGAAATAGCAGTGGAGGCAGCCAAGTTGTGTCACTTTTGCGCTCCCCTTGGGATGCCTTTCACAGCTGCAGTGTGCCTGGAGCACAGGGCTTCCTGGTTTTAAAAGTCCTAGGCCTAAGCCTAACAGTAACCCTAGGAAGGTAAATCAGCCGGGTATTAGGGTTCTTCCTAAGGAAAAAGCTGTGAAAGCAGCCATGTTGTGGCACTTCTGCGCTCCCTTTGGGATGCCTTTGGCAGATGCAGTAAGCCTGGAACTCAGGGCTTCCTGGTTAAAAAAATCCTAGCCCTAGGCTGAGCCCTAACCCTAAGCCTAGGCAGATAAATCAGCCTAGGTATAGGGATGGTGCCAAGGAAAAAGCTGTGAAAGCTGCCATGTTGTTGCACTTTTGTACTCCCTTTGGGATGCCTTTCACAGCTGCCGTGTGCCTGGAGCTCAGGGCTTCCTGGTTTAAAAAACCATGTCCCTAGCTGAGACTGGAGGCAGGTGATTCAGCCTAGGCTTAGCAATGGTGCCAATGAAAACGTGTGGAGGCAGCCATTTTCTGGCACTTTTGTGCTCCCCTTGGGATGCCTTTCGCAGCTGCCGTGTGCCTGGAGCTCAGAGCTTGCTGGTTTAAAAAGCTCTACACCTAGGCGTAACCCTAACCCTAACCGTAACACTGGTCATTTAAATCAGCCTGGGTTTAGGAATTATCCCAAGGGAAAAGCTGTGGAGACAGCCATGTTGTGGCACTTTTGCGCTCCCCTTGGGATGCCTTTCACAGCTGCAGTGTGCTTGGAGCACAGGGCTTCCTGGTGTAAAAAACCACAACTTTAGCCCAAACTGGAGGCTTCTAAATCAGCCTTCGTTTCGGGACGTCCCCAAGGAAAAAGCTGTGGAGGCAGGCATGTTGAGGCACTTCTGCGCTCTTCTTGGGTAGTCCTTCGCAGGTGCTGTGTTCTTGGAACTCAGGGCTTTCTGGTTAAAAGAACACTAACCCTAGGCCTAACTCAAACCTTAAGCCTAGGAAGGAAAATCAGCCTATGATTCGGGATGGTCTCATGGAAATAGCAGTGGAGGCAGCCAAGTTGTGTCACTTTTGCGCTCCCCTTGGGATGCCTTTCACAGCTGCAGTGTGCCTGGAGCACAGGGCTTCCTGGTTTTAAAAGTCCTAGGCCTAAGCCTAACAGTAACCCTAGGAAGGTTAATCAGCCAGGTATTAGGGTTCTTCCTAAGGAAAAAGCTGTGAAAGCAGCCATGTTGTGGCACTTCTGCGCTCCCTTTGGGATGAGTTTGGCAGATGCAGTAAGCCTGGAACTCAGGGCTTCCTGGTTAAAAAAATCCTTGCCCTTGGCTGAGCCCTAACCCTAAGCCTAGGCAGATAAATCAGCCTAGGTATAGGGATGGTGCCAAGGAAAAAGCTGTGTAAGCTGCCATGTTGTTGCACTTTTGTACTCCCCTTGGGATGCCTTTCACAGCTGCCGTGTGCCTGGAGCTCAGGGCTTCCTGGTTTAAAAAACCATGTCCCTAGCTGAGACTGGAGGCAGGTGATTCAGCCTAGGCTTAGCAATGGTGCCAATGAAAACGTGTGGAGGCAGCCATTTTCTGGCACTTTTGTGCTCCCCTTGGGATGCCTTTCGCAGCTGCCGTGTGCCTGGAGCTCAGAGCTTGCTGGTTTAAAAAGCTCTACACCTAGGCGTAACCCTAACCCTAACCGTAACACTGGTCATTTAAATCAGCCTGGGTTTAGGAATTATCCCAAGGGAAAAGCTGTGGAGACAGCCATGTTGTGGCACTTTTGCGCTCCCCTTGGGATGCCTTTCACAGCTGCAGTGTGCTTGGAGCACAGGGCTTCCTGGTGTAAAAAACCACAACTTTAGCCCAAACTGGAGGCTTCTAAATCAGCCTTCGTTTCGGGACGTCCCCAAGGAAAAAGCTGTGCAGGCAGGCATGTTGAGGCACTTCTGCGCTCTTCTTGGGTAGTCCTTCGCAGGTGCTGTGTTCTTGGAACTCAGGGCTTTCTGGTTAAAAGAACACTAACCCTAGGCCTAACTCAAACCTTAAGCCTAGGAAGGAAAATCAGCCTATGATTCGGGATGGTCTCATGGAAATAGCAGTGGAGGCAGCCAAGTTGTGTCACTTTTGCGCTCCCCTTGGGATGCCTTTCACAGCTGCAGTGTGCCTGGAGCACAGGGCTTCCTGGTTTTAAAAGTCCTAGGCCTAAGCCTAACAGTAACCCTAGGAAGGTAAATCAGCCGGGTATTAGGGTTCTTCCTAAGGAAAAAGCTGTGAAAGCAGCCATGTTGTGGCACTTCTGCGCTCCCTTTGGGATGCCTTTGGCAGATGCAGTAAGCCTGGAACTCAGGGCTTCCTGGTTAAAAAAATCCTAGCCCTAGGCTGAGCCCTAACCCTAAGCCTAGGCAGATAAATCAGCCTAGGTATAGGGATGGTGCCAAGGAAAAAGCTGTGAAAGCTGCCATGTTGTTGCACTTTTGTACTCCCTTTGGGATGCCTTTCACAGCTGCCGTGTGCCTGGAGCTCAGGGCTTCCTGGTTTAAAAAACCATGTCCCTAGCTGAGACTGGAGGCAGGTGATTCAGCCTAGGCTTAGCAATGGTGCCAATGAAAACGTGTGGAGGCAGCCATTTTCTGGCACTTTTGTGCTCCCCTTGGGATGCCTTTCGCAGCTGCCGTGTGCCTGGAGCTCAGAGCTTGCTGGTTTAAAAAGCTCTACACCTAGGCGTAACCCTAACCCTAACCGTAACACTGGTCATTTAAATCAGCCTGGGTTTAGGAATTATCCCAAGGGAAAAGCTGTGGAGACAGCCATGTTGTGGCACTTTTGCGCTCCCCTTGGGATGCCTTTCACAGCTGCAGTGTGCTTGGAGCACAGGGCTTCCTGGTGTAAAAAACCACAACTTTAGCCCAAACTGGAGGCTTCTAAATCAGCCTTCGTTTCGGGACGTCCCCAAGGAAAAAGCTGTGGAGGCAGGCATGTTGAGGCACTTCTGCGCTCTTCTTGGGTAGTCCTTCGCAGGTGCTGTGTTCTTGGAACTCAGGGCTTTCTGGTTAAAAGAACACTAACCCTAGGCCTAACTCAAACCTTAAGCCTAGGAAGGAAAATCAGCCTATGATTCGGGATGGTCTCATGGAAATAGCAGTGGAGGCAGCCAAGTTGTGTCACTTTTGCGCTCCCCTTGGGATGCCTTTCACAGCTGCAGTGTGCCTGGAGCACAGGGCTTCCTGGTTTTAAAAGTCCTAGGCCTAAGCCTAACAGTAACCCTAGGAAGGTTAATCAGCCAGGTATTAGGGTTCTTCCTAAGGAAAAAGCTGTGAAAGCAGCCATGTTGTGGCACTTCTGCGCTCCCTTTGGGATGAGTTTGGCAGATGCAGTAAGCCTGGAACTCAGGGCTTCCTGGTTAAAAAAATCCTTGCCCTTGGCTGAGCCCTAACCCTAAGCCTAGGCAGATAAATCAGCCTAGGTATAGGGATGGTGCCAAGGAAAAAGCTGTGTAAGCTGCCATGTTGTTGCACTTTTGTACTCCCCTTGGGATGCCTTTCACAGCTGCCGTGTGCCTGGAGCTCAGGGCTTCCTGGTTTAAAAAACCATGTCCCTAGCTGAGACTGGAGGCAGGTGATTCAGCCTAGGCTTAGCAATGGTGCCAATGAAAACGTGTGGAGGCAGCCATTTTCTGGCACTTTTGTGCTCCCCTTGGGATGCCTTTCGCAGCTGCCGTGTGCCTGGAGCTCAGAGCTTGCTGGTTTAAAAAGTTCTACACCTAGGCGTAACCCTAACCCTAACCGTAACACTGGTCATTTAAATCAGCCTGGGTTCAGGAATTATCCCAAGGGAAAAGCTGTGGAGACAGCCATGTTGTGGCACTTTTGCGCTCCCCTTGGGATGCCTTTCACAGCTGCAGTGTGCTTGGAGCACAGGGCTTCCTGGTTTAAAAAACCACAACTTTAGCCCAAACTGGAGGCTTCTAAATCAGCCTTCGTTTCGGGACGTCCCCAAGGAAAAAGCTGTGGAGGCAGGCATGTTGAGGCACTTCTGCGCTCTTCTTGGGTAGTCCTTCGCAGCTGCTGTGTTCTTGGAACTCAGGGCTTTCTGGTTAAAAGAACACTAACCCTAGGCCTAACTCAAACCTTAAGCCTAGGAAGGAAAATCAGCCTATGATTCGGGATGGTCTCATGGAAATAGCAGTGGAGGCAGCCAAGTTGTGTCACTTTTGCGCTCCCCTTGGGATGCCTTTAACAGCTGCAGTGTGCCTGGAGCACAGGGCTTCCTGGTTTTAAAAGTCCTAGGCCTAAGCCTAACAGTAACCCTAGGAAGGTAAATCAGCCGGGTATTAGGGTTCTTCCTAAGGAAAAAGCTGTGAAAGCAGCCATGTTGTGGCACTTCTGCGCTCCCTTTGGGATGCCTTTGGCAGATGCAGTAAGCCTGGAACTCAGGGCTTCCTGGTTAAAAAAATCCTTGCCCTTGGCTGAGCCCTAACCCTAACCCTAGGCAGATAAATCAGCCTAGGTATAGGGATGGTGCCAAGGAAAAAGCTGTGAAAGCTGCCATGTTGTTGCACTTTTGTACTCCCCTTGGGATGCCTTTCACAGCTGCCGTGTGCCTGGAGCTCAGGGCTTCCTGGTTTAAAATCCATGTCCCTAGCTGAGACTGGAGGCAGGTGATTCAGCTTAGGCTTAGCAATGGTGCCAATGAAAACGTGTGGAGGCAGCCATTTTCTGGCACTTTTGTGCTCCCCTTGGGATGCCTTTCGCAGCTGCCGTGTGCCTGGAGCTCAGAGCTTGCTGGTTTAAAAAGCTCTACACCTAGGCGTAACCCTAACCCTAACACTGGTCATTTAAATCAGCCTGGGTTCAGGAATTATCCCAAGGGAAAAGCTGTGGAGACAGCCATGTTGTGGCACTTTTGCGCTCCCCTTGGGATGCCTTTCACAGCTGCAGTGTGCTTGGAGCACAGGGCTTCCTGGTGTAAAAAACCACAACTTTAGCCCAAACTGGAGGCTTCTAAATCAGCCTTCGTTTCGGGACGTCCCCAAGGAAAAAGCTGTGGAGGCAGGCATGTTGAGGCACTTCTGCGCTCTTCTTGGGTAGTCCTTCGCAGCTGCTGTGTTCTTGGAACTCAGGGCTTTCTGGTTAAAAGAACACTAACCCTAGGCCTAACTCAAACCTTAAGCCTAGGAAGGAAAATCAGCCTATGATTCGGGATGGTCTCATGGAAATAGCAGTGGAGGCAGCCAAGTTGTGTCACTTTTGCGCTCCCCTTGGGATGCCTTTAACAGCTGCAGTGTGCCTGGAGCACAGGGCTTCCTGGTTTTAAAAGTCCTAGGCCTAAGCCTAACAGTAACCCTAGGAAGGTAAATCAGCCGGGTATTAGGGTTCTTCCTAAGGAAAAAGCTGTGAAAGCAGCCATGTTGTGGCACTTCTGCGCTCCCTTTGGGATGCCTTTGGCAGATGCAGTAAGCCTGGAACTCAGGGCTTCCTGGTTAAAAAAATCCTTGCCCTTGGCTGAGCCCTAACCCTAAGCCTAGGCAGATAAATCAGCCTAGGTATAGGGATGGTGCCAAGGAAAAAGCTGTGAAAGCTGCCATGTTGTTGCACTTTTGTACTCCCCTTGGGATGCCTTTCACAGCTGCCGTGTGCCTGGAGCTCAGGGCTTCCTGGTTTAAAAAACCATGTCCCTAGCTGAGACAGGAGGCAGGTGATTCAGCCTAGGCTTAGCAATGGTGCCAATGAAAACGTGTGGAGGCAGCCATTTTCTGGCACTTTTGTGCTCCCCTTGGGATGCCTTTCGCAGCTGCCGTGTGCCTGGAGCTCAGAGCTTGCTGGTTTAAAAAGCTCTACACCTAGGCGTAACCCTAACCCTAACCGTAACACTGGTCATTTAAATCAGCCTGGGTTTAGGAATTATCCCAAGGGAAAAGCTGTGGAGACAGCCATGTTGTGGCACTTTTGCGCTCCCCTTGGGATGCCTTTCACAGCTGCAGTGTGCTTGGAGCACAGGGCTTCCTGGTTTAAAAAACCACAACTTTAGCCCAAACTGGAGGCTTCTAAATCAGCCTTCGTTTCGGGACGTCCCCAAGGAAAAAGCTGTGGAGGCAGGCATGTTGAGGCACTTCTGCGCTCTTCTTGGGTAGTCCTTCGCAGCTGCTGTGTTCTTGGAACTCAGGGCTTTCTGGTTAAAAGAACACTAACCCTAGGCCTAACTCAAACCTTAAGCCTAGGAAGGAAAATCAGCCTATGATTCGGGATGGTCTCATGGAAATAGCAGTGGAGGCAGCCAAGTTGTGTCACTTTTGCGCTCCCCTTGGGATGCCTTTAACAGCTGCAGTGTGCCTGGAGCACAGGGCTTCCTGGTTTTAAAAGTCCTAGGCCTAAGCCTAACAGTAACCCTAGGAAGGTAAATCAGCCGGGTATTAGGGTTCTTCCTAAGGAAAAAGCTGTGAAAGCAGCCATGTTGTGGCACTTCTGCGCTCCCTTTGGGATGCCTTTGGCAGATGCAGTAAGCCTGGAACTCAGGGCTTCCTGGTTAAAAAAATCCTAGCCCTAGGCTGAGCCCTAACCCTAACCCTAGGCAGATAAATCAGCCTAGGTATAGGGATGGTGCCAAGGAAAAAGCTGTGAAAGCTGCCATGTTGTTGCACTTTTGTACTCCCCTTGGGATGCCTTTCACAGCTGCCGTGTGCCTGGAGCTCAGGGCTTCCTGGTTTAAAAAACCATGTCCCTAGCTGAGACTGGAGGCAGGTGATTCAGCCTAGGCTTAGCAATGGTGCCAATGAAAACGTGTGGAGGCAGCCATTTTCTGGCACTTTTGTGCTCCCCTTGGGATGCCTTTCGCAGCTGCCGTGTGCCTGGAGCTCAGAGCTTGCTGGTTTAAAAAGCTCTACACCTAGGCGTAACCCTAACCCTAACCGTAACACTGGTCATTTAAATCAGCCTGGGTTTAGGAATTATCCCAAGGGAAAAGCTGTGGAGACAGCCATGTTGTGGCACTTTTGCGCTCCCCTTGGGATGCCTTTCACAGCTGCAGTGTGCTTGGAGCACAGGGCTTCCTGGTTTAAAAAACCACAACTTTAGCCCAAACTGGAGGCTTCTAAATCAGCCTTCGTTTCGGGACGTCCCCAAGGAAAAAGCTGTGGAGGCAGGCATGTTGAGGCACTTCTGCGCTCTTCTTGGGTAGTCCTTCGCAGCTGCTGTGTTCTTGGAACTCAGGGCTTTCTGGTTAAAAGAACACTAACCCTAGGCCTAACTCAAACCTTAAGCCTAGGAAGGAAAATCAGCCTATGATTCGGGATGGTCTCATGGAAATAGCAGTGGAGGCAGCCAAGTTGTGTCACTTTTGCGCTCCCCTTGGGATGCCTTTCACAGCTGCAGTGTGCCTGGAGCACAGGGCTTCCTGGTTTTAAAAGTCCTAGGCCTAAGCCTAACAGTAACCCTAGGAAGGTAAATCAGCCGGGTATTAGGGTTCTTCCTAAGGAAAAAGCTGTGAAAGCAGCCATGTTGTGGCACTTCTGCGCTCCCTTTGGGATGCCTTTGGCAGATGCAGTAAGCCTGGAACTCAGGGCTTCCTGGTTAAAGAAATCCTTGCCCTTGGCTGAGCCCTAACCCTAACCCTAGGCAGATAAATCAGCCTAGGTATAGGGATGGTGCCAAGGAAAAAGCTGTGAAAGCTGCCATGTTGTTGCACTTTTGTACTCCCCTTGGGATGCCTTTCACAGCTGCCGTGTGCCTGGAGCTCAGGGCTTCCTGGTTTAAAAAACCATGTCCCTAGCTGAGACTGGAGGCAGGTGATTCAGCCTAGGCTTAGCAATGGTGCCAATGAAAACGTGTGGAGGCAGCCATTTTCTGGCACTTTTGTGCTCCCCTTGGGATGCCTTTCGCAGCTGCCGTGTGCCTGGAGCTCAGAGCTTGCTGGTTTAAAAAGCTCTACACCTAGGCCTAACCCTAACCCTAACCGTAACACTGGTCATTTAAATCAGCCTGGGTTTAGGAATTATCCCAAGGGAAAAGCTGTGGAGACAGCCATGTTGTGGCACTTTTGCGCTCCCCTTGGGATGCCTTTCACAGCTGCAGTGTGCTTGGAGCACAGGGCTTCCTGGTTTAAAAAACCACAACTTTAGCCCAAACTGGAGGCTTCTAAATCAGCCTTCGTTTCGGGACGTCCCCAAGGAAAAAGCTGTGGAGGCAGGCATGTTGAGGCACTTCTGCGCTCTTCTTGGGTAGTCCTTCGCAGGTGCTGTGTTCTTGGAACTCAGGGCTTTCTGGTTAAAAGAACACTAACCCTAGGCCTAACTCAAACCTTAAGCCTAGGAAGGAAAATCAGCCTATGATTCGGGATGGTCTCATGGAAATAGCAGTGGAGGCAGCCAAGTTGTGTCACTTTTGCGCTCCCCTTGGGATGCCTTTCACAGCTGCAGTGTTCCTGGAGCACAGGGCTTCCTGGTTTTAAAAGTCCTAGGCCTAAGCCTAACAGTAACCCTAGGAAGGTAAATCAGCCGGGTATTAGGGTTCTTCCTAAGGAAAAAGCTGTGAAAGCAGCCATGTTGTGGCACTTCTGCGCTCCCTTTGGGATGCCTTTGGCAGATGCAGTAAGCCTGGAACTCAGGGCTTCCTGGTTAAAAAAATCCTAGCCCTAGGCTGAGCCCTAACCCTAACCCTAGGCAGATAAATCAGCCTAGGTATAGGGATGGTGCCAAGGAAAAAGCTGTGAAAGCTGCCATGTTGTTGCACTTTTGTACTCCCCTTGGGATGCCTTTCACAGCTGCCGTGTGCCTGGAGCTCAGGGCTTCCTGGTTTAAAAAACCATGTCCCTAGCTGAGACTGGAGGCAGGTGATTCAGCCTAGGCTTAGCAATGGTGCCAATGAAAACGTGTGGAGGCAGCCATTTTCTGGCACTTTTGTGCTCCCCTTGGGATGCCTTTCGCTTCTGCCGTGTGCCTGGAGCTCAGAGCTTGCTGGTTTAAAAAGCTCTACACCTAGGCGTAACCCTAACCCTAACCGTAACACTGGTCATTTAAATCAGCCTGGGTTTAGGAATTATCCCAAGGGAAAAGCTGTGGAGACAGCCATGTTGTGGCACTTTTGCGCTCCCCTTGGGATGCCTTTCACAGCTGCAGTGTGCTTGGAGCACAGGGCTTCCTGGTTTAAAAAACCACAACTTTAGCCCAAACTGGAGGCTTCTAAATCAGCCTTCGTTTCGGGACGTCCCCAAGGAAAAAGCTGTGGAGGCAGGCATGTTGAGGCACTTCTGCGCTCTTCTTGGGTAGTCCTTCGCAGCTGCTGTGTTCTTGGAACTCAGGGCTTTCTGGTTAAAAGAACACTAACCCTAGGCCTAACTCAAACCTTAAGCCTAGGAAGGAAAATCAGCCTATGATTTGGGATGGTCTCATGGAAATAGCAGTGGAGGCAGCCAAGTTGTGTCACTTTTGCGCTCCCCTTGGGATGCCTTTAACAGCTGCAGTGTGCCTGGAGCACAGGGCTTCCTGGTTTTAAAAGTCCTAGGCCTAAGCCTAACAGTAACCCTAGGAAGGTAAATCAGCCGGGTATTAGGGTTCTTCCTAAGGAAAAAGCTGTGAAAGCAGCCATGTTGTGGCACTTCTGCGCTCCCTTTGGGATGCCTTTGGCAGATGCAGTAAGCCTGGAACTCAGGGCTTCCTGGTTAAAAAAATCCTTGCCCTTGGCTGAGCCCTAACCCTAACCCTAGGCAGATAAATCAGCCTAGGTATAGGGATGGTGCCAAGGAAAAAGCTGTGAAAGCTGCCATGTTGTTGCACTTTTGTACTCCCCTTGGGATGCCTTTCACAGCTGCAGTGTGCCTGGAGCACAGGGCTTCCTGGTTTTAAAAGTCCTAGGCCTAAGCCTAACAGTAACCCTAGGAAGGTAAATCAGCCGGGTATTAGGGTTCTTCCTAAGGAAAAAGCTGTGAAAGCAGCCATGTGGTGGCACTTCTGCGCTCCCTTTGGGATGCCTTTGGCAGATGCAGTAAGCCTGGAACTCAGGGCTTCCTGGTTAAAAAAATCCTTGCCCTTGGCTGAGCTTTAACCCTAACCCTAGGCAGATAAATCAGCCTAGGTATAGGGATGGTGCCAAGGAAAAAGCTGTGAAAGCTGCCATGTTGTTGCACTTTTGTACTCCCCTTGGGATGCCTTTCACAGCTGCCGTGTGCCTGGAGCTCAGGGCTTCCTGGTTTAAAAAACCATGTCCCTAGCTGAGACTGGAGGCAGGTGATTCAGCCTAGGCTTAGCAATGGTGCCAATGAAAACGTGTGGAGGCAGCCATTTTCTGGCACTTTTGTGCTCCCCTTGGGATGCCTTTCGCAGCTGCCGTGTGCCTGGAGCTCAGAGCTTGCTGGTTTAAAAAGCTCTACACCTAGGCGTAACCCTAACCCTAACCGTAACACTGGTCATTTAAATCAGCCTGGGTTTAGGAATTATCCCAAGGGAAAAGCTGTGGAGACAGCCATGTTGTGGCACTTTTGCGCTCCCCTTGGGATGCCTTTCACAGCTGCAGTGTGCTTGGAGCACAGGGCTTCCTGGTTTAAAAAACCACAACTTTAGCCCAAACTGGAGGCTTCTAAATCAGCCTTCGTTTCGGGACGTCCCCAAGGAAAAAGCTGTGGAGGCAGGCATGTTGAGGCACTTCTGCGCTCTTCTTGGGTAGTCCTTCGCAGCTGCTGTGTTCTTGGAACTCAGGGCTTTCTGGTTAAAAGAACACTAACCCTAGGCCTAACTCAAACCTTAAGCCTGGGAAGGAAAATCAGCCTATGATTCGGGATGGTCTCATGGAAATAGCAGTGGAGGCAGCCAAGTTGTGTCACTTTTGCGCTCCCCTTGGGATGCCTTTCACAGCTGCAGTGTGCCTTGAGCACAGGGCTTCCTGGTTTTAAAAGTCCTAGGCCTAAGCCTAACAGTAACCCTAGGAAGGTAAGTCAGCCGGGTATTAGGGTTCTTCCTAAGGAAAAAGCTGTGAAAGCAGCCATGTTGTGGCACTTCTGCGCTCCCTTTGGGATGCCTTTGGCAGATGCAGTAAGCCTGGAACTCAGGGCTTCCTGCTTAAAAAATCCTAGCCCTAGGCTGAGCCCTAACCCTAACCCTAGGCAGATAAATCAGCCTAGGTATAGGGATGGTGCCAAGGAAAAAGCTGTGAAAGCTGCCATGTTGTTGCACTTTTGTACTCCCCTTGGGATGCCTTTCACAGCTGCCGTGTGCCTGGAGCTCAGGGCTTCCTGGTTTAAAAAACCATGTCCCTAGCTGAGACTGGAGGCAGGTGATTCAGCCTAGGCTTAGCAATGGTGCCAATGAAAACGTGTGGAGGCAGCCATTTTCTGGCACTTTTGTGCTCCCCTTGGGATGCCTTTCGCAGCTGCCGTGTGCCTGGAGCTCAGAGCTTGCTGGTTTAAAAAGCTCTACACCTAGGCGTAACCCTAACCCTAACCGTAACACTGGTCATTTAAATCAGCCTGGGTTTAGGAATTATCCCAAGGGAAAAGCTGTGGAGACAGCCATGTTGTGGCACTTTTGCGCTCCCCTTGGGATGCCTTTCCAGCTGCAGTGTGCTTGGAGCACAGGGCTTCCTGGTGTAAAAACCCACAACTTTAGCCCAAACTGGAGGCTTCTAAATCAGCCTTCGTTTCGGGACGTCCCCAAGGAAAAAGCTGTGGAGGCAGGCATGTTGAGGCACTTCTGCGCTCTTCTTGGGTAGTCCTTCGCAGCTGCTGTGTTCTTGGAACTCAGGGCTTTCTGGTTAAAAGAACACTAACCCTAGGCCTAACTCAAACCTTAAGCCTGGGAAGGAAAATCAGCCTATGATTCGGGATGGTCTCATGGAAATAGCAGTGGAGGCAGCCAAGTTGTGTCACTTTAGCGCTCCCCTTGGGATGCCTTTCACAGCTGCAGTGTGCCTGGAGCACATGGCTTCCTGGTTTTAAAAGTCCTAGGCCTAAGCCTAACAGTAACCCTAGGAAGGTAAATCAGCCGGGTATTAGGGTTCTTCCTAAGGAAAAAGCTGTGAAAGCAGCCATGTTGTGGCACTTCTGCGCTCCCTTTGGGATGCCATTGGCAGATGCAGTAAGCCTGGAACTCAGGGCTTCCTGGTTAAAAAAATCCTTGCCCTTGGCTGAGCCCTAACCCTAACCCTAGGCAGAAAAATCAGCCTAGGTATAGGGATGGTGCCAAGGAAAAAGCTGTGAAAGCTGCCATGTTGTTGCACTTTTGTACTCCCTTTGGGATGCCTTTCACAGCTGCAGTGTGCCTGGAGCACAGGGCTTCCTGGTTTTAAAAGTCCTAGGCCTAAGCCTAACAGTAACCCTAGGAAGGTAAATCAGCCGGGTATTAGGGTTCTTCCCAAGGAAAAAGCTGTGAAAGCAGCCATGTTGTGGCACTTCTGCGCTCCCTTTGGGATGCCTTTGGCAGATGCAGTAAGCCTGGAACTCAGGGCTTCCTGGTTAAAAAAATCCTAGCCCTAGGCTGAGCTTTAACCCTAACCCTAGGCAGATAAATCAGCCTAGGTATAGGGATGGTGCCAAGGAAAAAGCTGTGAAAGCTGCCATGTTGTTGCACTTTTGTACTCCCCTTGGGATGCCTTTCACAGCTGCCAAGTGCCTGGAGCTCAGGGCTTCCTGGTTTAAAAAACCATGTCCCTAGCTGAGACTGGAGGCAGGTGATTCAGCCTAGGCTTAGCAATGGTGCCAATGAAAACGTGTGGAGGCAGCCATTTTCTGGCACTTTTGTGCTCCCCTTGGGATGCCTTTCGCAGCTGCCGTGTGCCTGGAGCTCAGAGCTTGCTGGTTTAAAAAGCTCTACACCTAGGCGTAACCCTAACCCTAACCGTAACACTGGTCATTTAAATCAGCCTGGGTTTAGGAATTATCCCAAGGGAAAAGCTGTGGAGACAGCCATGTTGTGGCACTTTTGCGCTCCCCTTGGGATGCCTTTCACAGCTGCAGTGTGCTTGGAGCACAGGGCTTCCTGGTTTAAAAAACCACAACTTTAGCCCAAACTGGAGGCTTCTAAATCAGCCTTCGTTTCGGGACGTCCCCAAGGAAAAAGCTGTGGAGGCAGGCATGTTGAGGCACTTCTGCGCTCTTCTTGGGTAGTCCTTCGCAGCTGCTGTGTTCTTGGAACTCAGGGCTTTCTGGTTAAAAGAACACTAACCCTAGGCCTAACTCAAACCTTAAGCCTAGGAAGGAAAATCAGCCTATGATTCGGGATGGTCTCATGGAAATAGCAGTGGAGGCAGCCAAGTTGTGTCACTTTTGCGCTCCCCTTGGGATGCCTTTAACAGCTG
Source organism: Ammospiza caudacuta (assembly GCF_027887145.1). Taxonomy (NCBI): domain Eukaryota; kingdom Metazoa; phylum Chordata; class Aves; order Passeriformes; family Passerellidae; genus Ammospiza; species Ammospiza caudacuta. The sequence continues at coordinate 1,915,203 of NW_026683127.1, read as the reverse complement.
CAGTGTGCCTGGAGCACAGGGCTTCCTGGTTTTAAAAGTCCTAGGCCTAAGCCTAACAGTAACCCTAGGAAGGTAAATCAGCCGGGTATTAGGGTTCTTCCTAAGGAAAAAGCTGTGAAAGCAGCCATGTTGTGGCACTTCTGCGCTCCCTTTGGGATGCCTTTGGCAGATGCAGTAAGCCTGGAACTCAGGGCTTCCTGGTTAAAAAAATCCTAGCCCTAGGCTGAGCCCTAACCCTAACCCTAGGCAGATAAATCAGCCTAGGTATAGGGATGGTGCCAAGGAAAAAGCTGTGAAAGCTGCCATGTTGTTGCACTTTTGTACTCCCCTTGGGATGCCTTTCACAGCTGCCGTGTGCCTGGAGCTCAGGGCTTCCTGGTTTAAAAAACCATGTCCCTAGCTGAGACTGGAGGCAGGTGATTCAGCCTAGGCTTAGCAATGGTGCCAATGAAAACGTGTGGAGGCAGCCATTTTCTGGCACTTTTGTGCTCCCCTTGGGATGCCTTTCAAAGCTGCCGTGTGCCTGGAGCTCAGAGCTTGCTGGTTTAAAAAGCTCTACACCTAGGCGTAACCCTAACCCTAACCGTAACACTGGTCATTTAAATCAGCCTGGGTTTAGGAATTATCCCAAGGGAAAAGCTGTGGAGACAGCCATGTTGTGGCACTTTTGCGCTCCCCTTGGGATGCCTTTCACAGCTGCAGTGTGCTTGGAGCACAGGGCTTCCTGGTGTAAAAAACCACAACTTTAGCCCAAACTGGAGGCTTCTAAATCAGCCTTCGTTTCGGGACGTCCCCAAGGAAAAAGCTGTGGAGGCAGGCATGTTGAGGCACTTCTGCGCTCTTCTTGGGCAGTCCTTTGCAGCTGCTGTGTTCTTGGAACTCAGGGCTTTCTGGTTAAAAGAACACTAACCCTAGGCCTAACTCAAACCTTAAGCCTAGGAAGGAAAATCAGCCTATGATTCGGGATGGTCTCATGGAAATAGCAGTGGAGGCAGCCAAGTTGTGTCACTTTTGCGCTCCCCTTGGGATGCCTTTCACAGCTGCAGTGTGCCTTGAGCACAGGGCTTCCTGGTTTTAAAAGTCCTAGGCCTAAGCCTAACAGTAACCCTAGGAAGGTAAGTCAGCCGGGTATTAGGGTTCTTCCTAAGGAAAAAGCTGTGAAAGCAGCCATGTTGTGGCACTTCTGCGCTCCCTTTGGGATGCCTTTGGCAGATGCAGTAAGCCTGGAACTCAGGGCTTCCTGCTTAAAAAATCCTAGCCCTAGGCTGAGCCCTAACCCTAACCCTAGGCAGATAAATCAGCCTAGGTATAGGGATGGTGCCAAGGAAAAAGCTGTGAAAGCTGCCATGTTGTTGCACTTTTGTACTCCCCTTGGGATGCCTTTCACAGCTGCCGTGTGCCTGGAGCTCAGGGCTTCCTGGTTTAAAAAACCATGTCCCTAGCTGAGACTGGAGGCAGGTGATTCAGCCTAGGCTTAGCAATGGTGCCAATGAAAACGTGTGGAGGCAGCCATTTTCTGGCACTTTTGTGCTCCCCTTGGGATGCCTTTCGCAGCTGCTGTGTGCCTGGAGCTCAGAGCTTGCTGGTTTAAAAAGCTCTACACCTAGGCGTAACCCTAACCCTAACCGTAACACTGGTCATTTAAATCAGCCTGGGTTTAGGAATTATCCCAAGGGAAAAGCTGTGGAGACAGCCATGTTGTGGCACTTTTGCGCTCCCCTTGGGATGCCTTTCACAGCTGCAGTGTGCTTGGAGCACAGGGCTTCCTGGTTTAAAAAACCACAACTTTAGCCCAAACTGGAGGCTTCTAAATCAGCCTTCGTTTCGGGACGTCCCCAAGGAAAAAGCTGTGGAGGCAGGCATGTTGAGGCACTTCTGCGCTCTTCTTGGGTAGTCCTTCGCAGCTGCTGTGTTCTTGGAACTCAGGGCTTTCTGGTTAAAAGAACACTAACCCTAGGCCTAACTCAAACCTTAAGCCTAGGAAGGAAAATCAGCCTATGATTTGGGATGGTCTCATGGAAATAGCAGTGGAGGCAGCCAAGTTGTGTCACTTTTGCGCTCCCCTTGGGATGCCTTTCACAGCTGCAGTGTGCCTGGAGCACATGGCTTCCTGGTTTTAAAAGTCCTAGGCCTAAGCCTAACAGTAACCCTAGGAAGGTAAATCAGCCGGGTATTAGGGTTCTTCCTAAGGAAAAAGCTGTGAAAGCAGCCATGTTGTGGCACTTCTGCGCTCCCTTTGGGATGCCTTTGGCAGATGCAGTAAGCCTGGAACTCAGGGCTTCCTGGTTAAAAAAATCCTTGCCCTTGGCTGAGCCCTAACCCTAACCCTAGGCAGATAAATCAGCCTAGGTATAGGGATGGTGCCAAGGAAAAAGCTGTGAAAGCTGCCATGTTGTTGCACTTTTGTACTCCCCTTGGGATGCCTTTCACAGCTGCAGTGTGCCTGGAGCACAGGGCTTCCTGGTTTTAAAAGTCCTAGGCCTAAGCCTAACAGTAACCCTAGGAAGGTAAATCAGCCGGGTATTAGGGTTCTTCCCAAGGAAAAAGCTGTGAAAGCAGCCATGTTGTGGACCTTCTGCGCTCCCTTTGGGATGCCTTTGGCAGATGCAGTAAGCCTGGAACTCAGGGCTTCCTGGTTAAAAAAATCCTAGCCCTAGGCTGAGCTTTAACCCTAACCCTAGGCAGATAAATCAGCCTAGGTATAGGGATGGTGCCAAGGAAAAAGCTGTGAAAGCTGCCATGTTGTTGCACTTTTGTACTCCCCTTGGGATGCCTTTCACAGCTGCCGTGTGCCTGGAGCTCAGGGCTTCCTGGTTTAAAAAACCATGTCCCTAGCTGAGACAGGAGGCAGGTGATTCAGCCTAGGCTTAGCAATGGTGCCAATGAAAACGTGTGGAGGCAGCCATTTTCTGGCACTTTTGTGCTCCCCTTGGGATGCCTTTCGCAGCTGCCGTGTGCCTGGAGCTCAGAGCTTGCTGGTTTAAAAAGCTCTACACCTAGGCGTAACCCTAACCCTAACCGTAACACTGGTCATTTAAATCAGCCTGGGTTTAGGAATTATCCCAAGGGAAAAGCTGTGGACACAGCCATGTTGTGGCACTTTTGCGCTCCCCTTGGGATGCCTTTCACAGCTGCAGTGTGCTTGGAGCACAGGGCTTCCTGCTTTAAAAAACCACAACTTTAGCCCAAACTGGAGGCTTCTAAATCAGCCTTCGTTTCGGGACGTCTCCAAGGAAAAAGCTGTGGAGGCAGGCATGTTGAGGCACTTCTGCGCTCTTCTTGGGTAGTCCTTCGCAGCTGCTGTGTTCTTGGAACTCAGGGCTTTCTGGTTAAAAGAACACTAACCCTAGGCCTAACTCAAACCTTAAGCCTAGGAAGGAAAATCAGCCTATGATTCGGGATGGTCTCATGGAAATAGCAGTGGAGGCAGCCAAGTTGTGGCACTTTTGCGCTCCCCTTGGGATGCCTTTCACAGCTGCAGTGTGCCTGGAGCACAGGGCTTCCTGGTTTTAAAAGTCCTAGGCCTAAGCCTAACAGTAACCCTAGGAAGGTAAATCAGCCGGGTATTAGGGTTCTTCCTAAGGAAAAAGCTGTGAAAGCAGCCATGTTGTGGACCTTCTGCGCTCCCTTTGGGATGCCTTTGGCAGATGCAGTAAGCCTGGAACTCAGGGCTTCCTGGTTTGAAAAAATCCTATCCCTAGGCTGAGCCCTAACCCTAACCCTAGGCAGATAAATCAGCCTAGGTATAGGGATGTTACCAAGGAAAAAGCCGTGAAAGATGCCATGTTGTTGCACTTTTGTACTCCCCTTGGGATGCCTTTCACAGCTGCCTTGTACTTTGAGCTCAGGGCTTCCTGGTTTAAAAAACCATGTCCCTAGCTGAGACTGGAGGCAGGTGATTCAGCCTAGGCTTAGCAATGGTGCCAATGAAAACGTGTGGAGGCAGCCATTTACTGGCACTTTTGTGCTCCCCTTGGGATGCCTTTCGCAGCTGCCGTGTGCCTGGAGCTCAGAGCTTGCTGGTTTAAAAAGCTCTACACCTAGGCGTAACCCTAACCCTAACCGTAACACTGGTCATTTAAATCAGCCTGGGTTTAGGAATTATCCCAAGGGAAAAGCTGTAGAGACAGCCATGTTGTGGCACTTTTGCGCTCCCCTTGGGATGCCTTTCACAGCTGCAGTGTGCTTGGAGCACAGGGCTTCCTGGTGTAAAAAACCACAACTTTAGCCCAAACTGGAGGCTTCTAAATCAGCCTTCGTTTCGGGACGTCCCCAAGGAAAAAGCTGTGGAGGCAGGCATGTTGAGGCACTTCTGCGCTCTTCTTGGGTAGTCCTTCGCAGCTGCTGTGTTCTTGGAACTCAGGGCTTTCTGGTTAAAAGAACACTAACCCTAGGCCTAACTCAAACCTTAAGCCTAGGAAGGAAAATCAGCCTATGATTCGGGATGGTCTCATGGAAATAGCAGTGGAGGCAGCCGAGTTGTGTCACTTTTGCGCTCCCCTTGGGATGCCTTTAACAGCTGCAGTGTGCCTGGAGCACAGGGCTTCCTGGTTTTAAAAGTCCTAGGCCTGAGCCTAAGAGTAACCCTAGGAAGGTAAATCAGCCGGGTATTAGGGTTCTTCCTAAGGAAAAAGCTGTGAAAGCAGCCATGTTGTGGACCTTCTGCGCTCCCTTTGGGATGCCTTTGGCAGGTGAAGTAAGCCTGGAACTCAGGGCTTCCTGGTTAAAAAAAATCCTAGCCCTAGGCTGAGCCCTAACCCTAACTCTAGGCAGATAAATCAGCCTAGGTATAGGGATGGTGCCAAGGAAAAAGCCGTGAAAGCTGCCATGTTGTTGCACTTTTGTACTCCCCTTGGGATGCCTTTCACAGCTGCCGTGTGCTTGGAGCTCAGGGCTTCCTGGTTTAAAAATCCATGTCCCTAGCTGAGACTGGAGGCAGGTGATTCAGCCTAGGCTTAGCAATGGTGCCAATGAAAACGTGTGGAGGCAGCCATTTTCTGGCACTTTTGTGCTCCCCTTGGGATGCCTTTCGCAGCTGCCGTGTGCCTGGAGCTCAGAGCTTGCTGGTTTAAAAAGCTCTACACCTAGGCGTAACCCTAACCCTAACCGTAACACTGGTCATTTAAATCAGCCTGGGTTTAGGAATTATCCCAAGGGAAAAGCTGTGGAGACAGCCATGTTGTGGCACTTTTGCGCTCCCCTTGGGATGCCTTTCCAGCTGCAGTGTGCTTGGAGCACAGGGCTTCCTGGTGTAAAAACCCACAACTTTAGCCCAAACTGGAGGCTTCTAAATCAGCCTTCGTTTCGGGACGTCCCCAAGGAAAAAGCTGTGGAGGCAGGCATGTTGAGGCACTTCTGCGCTCTTCTTGGGTAGTCCTTCGCAGCTGCTGTGTTCTTGGAACTCAGGGCTTTCTGGTTAAAAGAACACTAACCCTAGGCCTAACTCAAACCTTAAGCCTAGGAAGGAAAATCAGCCTATGATTCGGGATGGTCTCATGGAAATAGCAGTGGAGGCAGCCAAGTTGTGTCACTTTTGCGCTCCCCTTGGGATGCCTTTAACAGCTGCAGTGTGCCTGGAGCACAGGGCTTCCTGGTTTTAAAAGTCCTAGGCCTAAGCCTAACAGTAACCCTAGGAAGGTAAATCAGCCGGGTATTAGGGTTCTTCCTAAGGAAAAAGCTGTGAAAGCAGCCATGTTGTGGACCTTCTGCGCTCCCTTTGGGATGCCTTTGGCAGATGCAGTAAGCCTGGAACTCAGGGCTTCCTGGTTAAAAAAAATCCTAGCCCTAGGCTGAGCCCTAACCCTAACTCTAGGCAGATATATCAGCCTAGGTATAGGGATGGTACCAAGGAAAAAGCCGTGATAGCTGCCATGTTGTTGCACTTTTGTACTCCCCTTGGGATGCCTTTCACAGCTGCCGTGTACTTGGAGCTCAGGGCTTCCTGGTTTAAAAGACCATGTCCCTAGCTGAGACTGGAGGCAGGTGATTCAGCCTAGGCTTAGCAATGGTGCCAATGAAAACGTGTGGAGGCAGCCATTTTCTGGCACTTTTGTGCTCCCCTTGGGATGCCTTTCGCAGCTGCCGTGTGCCTGGAGCTCAGAGCTTGCTGGTTTAAAAAGCTCTACACCTAGGCGTAACCCTAACCCTAACCGTAACACTGGTCATTTAAATCAGCCTGGGTTTAGGAATTATCCCAAGGGAAAAGCTGTGGAGACAGCCATGTTGTGGCACTTTTGCGCTCCCCTTGGGATGCCTTTCACAGCTGCAGTGTGCTTGGAGCACAGGGCTTCCTGGTTTAAAAAACCACAACTTTAGCCCAAACTGGAGGCTTCTAAATCAGCCTTCGTTTCGGGACGTCCCCAAGGAAAAAGCTGTGGAGGCAGGCATGTTGAGGCACTTCTGCGCTCTTCTTGGGTAGTCCTTCGCAGCTGCTGTGTTCTTGGAACACAGGGCTTTCTGGTTAAAAGAACACTAACCCTAGGCCTAACTCAAACCTTAAGCCTAGGAAGGAAAATCAGCCTATGATTCGGGATGGTCTCATGGAAATAGCAGTGGAGGCAGCCAAGTTGTGTCACTTTTGCGCTCCCCTTGGGATGCCTTTAACAGCTGCAGTGTGCCTGGAGCACAGGGCTTCCTGGTTTTAAAAGTCCTAGGCCTAAGCCTAACAGTAACCCTAGGAAGGTAAATCAGCCGGGTATTAGGGTTCTTCCTAAGGAAAAAGCTGTGAAAGCAGCCATGTTGTGGACCTTCTGCGCTCCCTTTGGGATGCCTTTGGCAGATGCAGTAAGCCTGGAACTCAGGGCTTCCTGGTTAAAAAAAATCCTAGCCCTAGGCTGAGCCCTAACCCTAACTCTAGGCAGATAAATCAGCCTAGGTATAGGGATGTTACCAAGGAAAAAGCCGTGAAAGCTGCCATGTTGTTGCACTTTTGTACTCCCCTTGGGATGCCTTTCACAGCTGCCGTGTACTTGGAGCTCAGGGCTTCCTGGTTTAAAAAACCATGTCCCTAGCTGAGACTGGAGGCAGGTGATTCAGCCTAGGCTTAGCAATGGTGCCAATGAAAACGTGTGGAGGCAGCCATATTCTGGCACTTTTGTGCTCCCCTTGGGATGCCTTTCGCAGCTGCCGTGTGCCTGGAGCTCAGAGCTTGCTGGTTTAAAAAGCTCTACACCTAGGCGTAACCCTAACCCTAACCGTAACACTGGTCATTTAAATCAGCCTGGGTTTAGGAATTATCCCAAGGGAAAAGCTGTGGAGACAGCCATGTTGTGGCACTTTTGCGCTCCCCTTGGGATGCCTTTCACAGCTGCAGTGTGCTTGGAGCACAGGGCTTCCTGGTGTAAAAAACCACAACTTTAGCCCAAACTGGAGGCTTCTAAATCAGCCTTCATTTCGGGACGTCCCCAAGGAAAAAGCTGTGGAGGCAGGCATGTTGAGGCACTTCTGCGCTCTTCTCGGGTAGTCCTTCGCAGCTGCTGTGTTCTTGGAACTCAGGGCTTTCTGGTTAAAAGAACACTAACCCTAGGCCTAACTCAAACCTTAAGCCTAGGAAGGAAAATCAGCCTATGATTCGGGACGGTCTCATGGAAATAGCAGAGGAGGCAGCCAAGTTGTGTCACTTTTGCACTCCCCTTGGGATGCCTTTAACAGCTGCAGTGTGCCTGGAGCACAGGGCTTCCTGGTTTTAAAAGTCCTAGGCCTAAGCCTAACAGTAACCCTAGGAAGGTAAATCAGCCGGGTATTAGGGTTCTTCCTAAGGAAAAAGCTGTGAAAGCAGCCATGTTGTGGCACTTCTGCGCTCCCTTTGGGATGCCTTTGGCAGATGCAGTAAGCCTGGAACTCAGGGCTTCCTGGTTAAAAAAATCCTTGCCCCTGGCTGAGCCCTAACCCTAACCCTAGGCAGATAAATCAGCCTAGGTATAGGGATGGTGCCAAGGAAAAAGCTGTGAAAGCTGCCATGTTGTTGCACTTTTGTACTCCCCTTGGGATGCCTTTCACAGCTGCCGTGTGCCTGGAGCTCAGGGCTTCCTGGTTTAAAAAACCATGTCCCTAGCTGAGACTGGAGGCAGGTGATTCAGCCTAGGCTTAGCAATGGTGCCAATGAAAACGTGTGGAGGCAGCCATTTTCTGGCACTTTTGTGCTCCCCTTGGGATGCCTTTCGCAGCTGCTGTGTGCCTGGAGCTCAGAGCTTGCTGGTTTAAAAAGCTCTACACCTAGGCGTAACCCTAACCCTAACCGTAACACTGGTCATTTAAATCAGCCTGGGTTTAGGAATTATCCCAAGGGAAAAGCTGTGGAGACAGCCATGTTGTGGCACTTTTGCGCTCCCCTTGGGATGCCTTTCACAGCTGCAGTGTGCTTGGAGCACAGGGCTTCCTGCTTTAAAAAACCACAACTTTAGCCCAAACTGGAGGCTTCTAAATCAGCCTTCGTTTCGGGACGTCCCCAAGGAAAAAGCTGTGGAGGCAGGCATGTTGAGGCACTTCTGCGCTCTTCTTGGGTAGTCCTTCGCAGCTGCTGTGTTCTTGGAACTCAGGGCTTTCTGGTTAAAAGAACACTAACCCTAGGCCTAACTCAAAACTTAAGCCTAGGAAGGAAAATCAGCCTATGATTCGGGATGGTCTCATGGAAATAGCAGTGGAGGCAGCCAAGTTGTGTCACTTTTGCGCTCCCCTTGGGATGCCTCTAACAGCTGCAGTGTGCCTGGAGCACATGGCTTCCTGGTTTTAAAAGTCCTAGGCCTAAGCCTAACAGTAACCCTAGGAAGGTAAATCAGCCGGGTATTAGGGTTCTTCCTAAGGAAAAAGCTGTGAAAGCAGCCATGTTGTGGCACTTCTGCGCTCCCTTTGGGATGCCTTTGGCAGATGCAGTAAGCCTGGAACTCAGGGCTTCCTGGTTAAAAAAATCCTTGCCCTTGGCTGAGCCCTAACCCTAACCCTAGGCAGAAAAATCAGCCTAGGTATAGGGATGGTGCCAAGGAAAAAGCTGTGAAAGCTGCCATGTTGTTGCACTTTTGTACTCCCTTTGGGATGCCTTTCACAGCTGCAGTGTGCCTGGAGCACAGGGCTTCCTGGTTTTAAAAGTCCTAGGCCTAAGCCTAACAGTAACCCTAGGAAGGTAAATCAGCCGGGTATTAGGGTTCTTCCCAATGAAAAAGCTGTGAAAGCAGCCATGTTGTGGCACTTCTGCGCTCCCTTTGGGATGCGTTTGGCAGATGCAGTAAGCCTGGAACTCAGGGCTTCCTGCTTAAAAAAATCCTAGCCCTAGGCTGAGCTTTAACCCTAACCCTAGGCAGATAAATCAGCCTAGGTATAGGGATGGTGCCAAGGAAAAAGCTGTGAAAGCTGCCATGTTGTTGCACTTTTGTACTCCCCTTGGGATGCCTTTCACAGCTGCCGTGTGCCTGGAGCTCAGGGCTTCCTGGTTTAAAAAACCATGTCCCTAGCTGAGACTGGAGGCAGGTGATTCAGCCTAGGCTTAGCAATGGTGCCAATGAAAACGTGTGGAGGCAGCCATTTTCTGGCACTTTTGTGCTCCCTTTGGGATGCCTTTCGCAGCTGCCGTGTGCCTGGAGCTCAGAGCTTGCTGGTTTAAAAAGCTCTACACCTAGGCGTAACCCTAACCCTAACCGTAACACTGGTCATTTAAATCAGCCTGGGTTTAGGAATTATCCCAAGGGAAAAGCTGTGGAGACAGCCATGTTGTGGCACTTTTGCGCTCCCCTTGGGATGCCTTTCACAGCTGCAGTGTGCTTAGAGCACAGGGCTTCCTGGTTTAAAAAACCACAACTTTAGCCCAAACTGGAGGCTTCTAAATCAGCCTTCGTTTCGGGACGTCCCCAAGGAAAAAGCTGTGGAGGCAGGCATGTTGAGGCACTTCTGCGCTCTTCTTGGGTAGTCCTTCGCAGCTGCTGTGTTCTTGGAACTCAGGGCTTTCTGGTTAAAAGAACACTAACCCTAGGCCTAACTCAAACCTTAAGCCTGGGAAGGAAAATCAGCCTATGATTCGGGATGGTCTCATGGAAATAGCAGTGGAGGCAGCCAAGTTGTGTCACTTTTGCGCTCCCCTTGGGATGCCTTTCACAGCTGCAGTGTGCCTGGAGCACATGGCTTCCTGGTTTTAAAAGTCCTAGGCCTAAGCCTAACAGTAACCCTAGGAAGGTAAATCAGCCGGGTATTAGGGTTCTTCCTAAGGAAAAAGCTGTGAAAGCAGCCATGTTGTGGCACTTCTGCGCTCCCTTTGGGATGCCATTGGCAGATGCAGTAAGCCTGGAACTCAGGGCTTCCTGGTTAAAAAAATCCTTGCCCTTGGCTGAGCCCTAACCCTAACCCTAGGCAGAAAAATCAGCCTAGGTATAGGGATGGTGCCAAGGAAAAAGCTGTGAAAGCTGCCATGTTGTTGCACTTTTGTACTCCCTTTGGGATGCCTTTCACAGCTGCAGTGTGCCTGGAGCACAGGGCTTCCTGGTTTTAAAAGTCCTAGGCCTAAGCCTAACAGTAACCCTAGGAAGGTAAATCAGCCGGGTATTAGGGTTCTTCCCAAGGAAAAAGCTGTGAAAGCAGCCATGTTGTGGCACTTCTGCGCTCCCTTTGGGATGCCTTTGGCAGATGCAGTAAGCCTGGAACTCAGGGCTTCCTGGTTAAAAAAATCCTAGCCCTAGGCTGAGCTTTAACCCTAACCCTAGGCAGATAAATCAGCCTAGGTATAGGGATGGTGCCAAGGAAAAAGCTGTGAAAGCTGCCATGTTGTTGCACTTTTGTACTCCCCTTGGGATGCCTTTCACAGCTGCCAAGTGCCTGGAGCTCAGGGCTTCCTGGTTTAAAAAACCATGTCCCTAGCTGAGACTGGAGGCAGGTGATTCAGCCTAGGCTTAGCAATGGTGCCAATGAAAACGTGTGGAGGCAGCCATTTTCTGGCACTTTTGTGCTCCCCTTGGGATGCCTTTCGCAGCTGCCGTGTGCCTGGAGCTCAGAGCTTGCTGGTTTAAAAAGCTCTACACCTAGGCGTAACCCTAACCCTAACCGTAACACTGGTCATTTAAATCAGCCTGGGTTTAGGAATTATCCCAAGGGAAAAGCTGTGGAGACAGCCATGTTGTGGCACTTTTGCGCTCCCCTTGGGATGCCTTTCACAGCTGCAGTGTGCTTGGAGCACAGGGCTTCCTGGTTTAAAAAACCACAACTTTAGCCCAAACTGGAGGCTTCTAAATCAGCCTTCGTTTCGGGACGTCCCCAAGGAAAAAGCTGTGGAGGCAGGCATGTTGAGGCACTTCTGCGCTCTTCTTGGGTAGTCCTTCGCAGCTGCTGTGTTCTTGGAACTCAGGGCTTTCTGGTTAAAAGAACACTAACCCTAGGCCTAACTCAAACCTTAAGCCTAGGAAGGAAAATCAGCCTATGATTTGGGATGGTCTCATGGAAATAGCAGTGGAGGCAGCCAAGTTGTGTCACTTTTGCGCTCCCCTTGGGATGCCTTTCACAGCTGCAGTGTGCCTGGAGCACATGGCTTCCTGGTTTTAAAAGTCCTAGGCCTAAGCCTAACAGTAACCCTAGGAAGGTAAATCAGCCGGGTATTAGGGTTCTTCCTAAGGAAAAAGCTGTGAAAGCAGCCATGTTGTGGCACTTCTGCGCTCCCTTTGGGATGCCTTTGGCAGATGCAGTAAGCCTGGAACTCAGGGCTTCCTGGTTAAAAAAATCCTTGCCCTTGGCTGAGCCCTAACCCTAACCCTAGGCAGATAAATCAGCCTAGGTATAGGGATGGTGCCAAGGAAAAAGCTGTGAAAGCTGCCATGTTGTTGCACTTTTGTACTCCCCTTGGGATGCCTTTCACAGCTGCAGTGTGCCTGGAGCACAGGGCTTCCTGGTTTTAAAAGTCCTAGGCCTAAGCCTAACAGTAACCCTAGGAAGGTAAATCAGCCGGGTATTAGGGTTCTTCCTAAGGAAAAAGCTGTGAAAGCAGCCATGTTGTGGACCTTCTGCGCTCCCTTTGGGATGCCTTTGGCAGATGCAGTAAGCCTGGAACTCAGGGCTTCCTGGTTTGAAAAAATCCTATCCCTAGGCTGAGCCCTAACCCTAACCCTAGGCAGATAAATCAGCCTAGGTATAGGGATGTTACCAAGGAAAAAGCCGTGAAAGATGCCATGTTGTTGCACTTTTGTACTCCCCTTGGGATGCCTTTCACAGCTGCCTTGTACTTTGAGCTCAGGGCTTCCTGGTTTAAAAAACCATGTCCCTAGCTGAGACTGGAGGCAGGTGATTCAGCCTAGGCTTAGCAATGGTGCCAATGAAAACGTGTGGAGGCAGCCATTTACTGGCACTTTTGTGCTCCCCTTGGGATGCCTTTCGCAGCTGCCGTGTGCCTGGAGCTCAGAGCTTGCTGGTTTAAAAAGCTCTACACCTAGGCGTAACCCTAACCCTAACCGTAACACTGGTCATTTAAATCAGCCTGGGTTTAGGAATTATCCCAAGGGAAAAGCTGTAGAGACAGCCATGTTGTGGCACTTTTGCGCTCCCCTTGGGATGCCTTTCACAGCTGCAGTGTGCTTGGAGCACAGGGCTTCCTGGTGTAAAAAACCACAACTTTAGCCCAAACTGGAGGCTTCTAAATCAGCCTTCGTTTCGGGACGTCCCCAAGGAAAAAGCTGTGGAGGCAGGCATGTTGAGGCACTTCTGCGCTCTTCTTGGGCAGTCCTTTGCAGCTGCTGTGTTCTTGGAACTCAGGGCTTTCTGGTTAAAAGAACACTAACCCTAGGCCTAACTCAAACCTTAAGCCTAGGAAGGAAAATCAGCCTATGATTCGGGATGGTCTCATGGAAATAGCAGTGGAGGCAGCCAAGTTGTGTCACTTTTGCGCTCCCCTTGGGATGCCTTTCACAGCTGCAGTGTGCCTTGAGCACAGGGCTTCCTGGTTTTAAAAGTCCTAGGCCTAAGCCTAACAGTAACCCTAGGAAGGTAAGTCAGCCGGGTATTAGGGTTCTTCCTAAGGAAAAAGCTGTGAAAGCAGCCATGTTGTGGCACTTCTGCGCTCCCTTTGGGATGCCTTTGGCAGATGCAGTAAGCCTGGAACTCAGGGCTTCCTGCTTAAAAAATCCTAGCCCTAGGCTGAGCCCTAACCCTAACCCTAGGCAGATAAATCAGCCTAGGTATAGGGATGGTGCCAAGGAAAAAGCTGTGAAAGCTGCCATGTTGTTGCACTTTTGTACTCCCCTTGGGATGCCTTTCACAGCTGCCGTGTGCCTGGAGCTCAGGGCTTCCTGGTTTAAAAAACCATGTCCCTAGCTGAGACTGGAGGCAGGTGATTCAGCCTAGGCTTAGCAATGGTGCCAATGAAAACGTGTGGAGGCAGCCATTTTCTGGCACTTTTGTGCTCCCCTTGGGATGCCTTTCGCAGCTGCTGTGTGCCTGGAGCTCAGAGCTTGCTGGTTTAAAAAGCTCTACACCTAGGCGTAACCCTAACCCTAACCGTAACACTGGTCATTTAAATCAGCCTGGGTTTAGGAATTATCCCAAGGGAAAAGCTGTGGAGACAGCCATGTTGTGGCACTTTTGCGCTCCCCTTGGGATGCCTTTCACAGCTGCAGTGTGCTTGGAGCACAGGGCTTCCTGCTTTAAAAAACCACAACTTTAGCCCAAACTGGAGGCTTCTAAATCAGCCTTCGTTTCGGGACGTCCCCAAGGAAAAAGCTGTGGAGGCAGGCATGTTGAGGCACTTCTGCGCTCTTCTTGGGTAGTCCTTCGCAGCTGCTGTGTTCTTGGAACTCAGGGCTTTCTGGTTAAAAGAACACTAACCCTAGGCCTAACTCAAACCTTAAGCCTAGGAAGGAAAATCAGCCTATGATTTGGGATGGTCTCATGGAAATAGCAGTGGAGGCAGCCAAGTTGTGTCACTTTTGCGCTCCCCTTGGGATGCCTTTCACAGCTGCAGTGTGCCTGGAGCACATGGCTTCCTGGTTTTAAAAGTCCTAGGCCTAAGCCTAACAGTAACCCTAGGAAGGTAAATCAGCCGGGTATTAGGGTTCTTCCTAAGGAAAAAGCTGTGAAAGCAGCCATGTTGTGGCACTTCTGCGCTCCCTTTGGGATGCCTTTGGCAGATGCAGTAAGCCTGGAACTCAGGGCTTCCTGGTTAAAAAAATCCTTGCCCTTGGCTGAGCCCTAACCCTAACCCTAGGCAGATAAATCAGCCTAGGTATAGGGATGGTGCCAAGGAAAAAGCTGTGAAAGCTGCCATGTTGTTGCACTTTTGTACTCCCCTTGGGATGCCTTTCACAGCTGCCGTGTGCTTGGAGCTCAGGGCTTCCTGGTTTAAAAATCCATGTCCCTAGCTGAGACTGGAGGCAGGTGATTCAGCCTAGGCTTAGCAATGGTGCCAATGAAAACGTGTGGAGGCAGCCATTTTCTGGCACTTTTGTGCTCCCCTTGGGATGCCTTTCGCAGCTGCCGTGTGCCTGGAGCTCAGAGCTTGCTGGTTTAAAAAGCTCTACACCTAGGCGTAACCCTAACCCTAACCGTAACACTGGTCATTTAAATCAGCCTGGGTTTAGGAATTATCCCAAGGGAAAAGCTGTGGAGACAGCCATGTTGTGGCACTTTTGCGCTCCCCTTGGGATGCCTTTCCAGCTGCAGTGTGCTTGGAGCACAGGGCTTCCTGGTGTAAAAACCCACAACTTTAGCCCAAACTGGAGGCTTCTAAATCAGCCTTCGTTTCGGGACGTCCCCAAGGAAAAAGCTGTGGAGGCAGGCATGTTGAGGCACTTCTGCGCTCTTCTTGGGTAGTCCTTCGCAGCTGCTGTGTTCTTGGAACTCAGGGCTTTCTGGTTAAAAGAACACTAACCCTAGGCCTAACTCAAACCTTAAGCCTAGGAAGGAAAATCAGCCTATGATTCGGGATGGTCTCATGGAAATAGCAGTGGAGGCAGCCAAGTTGTGTCACTTTTGCGCTCCCCTTGGGATGCCTTTAACAGCTGCAGTGTGCCTGGAGCACAGGGCTTCCTGGTTTTAAAAGTCCTAGGCCTAAGCCTAACAGTAACCCTAGGAAGGTAAATCAGCCGGGTATTAGGGTTCTTCCTAAGGAAAAAGCTGTGAAAGCAGCCATGTTGTGGACCTTCTGCGCTCCCTTTGGGATGCCTTTGGCAGATGCAGTAAGCCTGGAACTCAGGGCTTCCTGGTTAAAAAAAATCCTAGCCCTAGGCTGAGCCCTAACCCTAACTCTAGGCAGATATATCAGCCTAGGTATAGGGATGGTACCAAGGAAAAAGCCGTGATAGCTGCCATGTTGTTGCACTTTTGTACTCCCCTTGGGATGCCTTTCACAGCTGCCGTGTACTTGGAGCTCAGGGCTTCCTGGTTTAAAAGACCATGTCCCTAGCTGAGACTGGAGGCAGGTGATTCAGCCTAGGCTTAGCAATGGTGCCAATGAAAACGTGTGGAGGCAGCCATTTTCTGGCACTTTTGTGCTCCCCTTGGGATGCCTTTCGCAGCTGCCGTGTGCCTGGAGCTCAGAGCTTGCTGGTTTAAAAAGCTCTACACCTAGGCGTAACCCTAACCCTAACCGTAACACTGGTCATTTAAATCAGCCTGGGTTTAGGAATTATCCCAAGGGAAAAGCTGTGGAGACAGCCATGTTGTGGCACTTTTGCGCTCCCCTTGGGATGCCTTTCACAGCTGCAGTGTGCTTGGAGCACAGGGCTTCCTGGTTTAAAAAACCACAACTTTAGCCCAAACTGGAGGCTTCTAAATCAGCCTTCGTTTCGGGACGTCCCCAAGGAAAAAGCTGTGGAGGCAGGCATGTTGAGGCACTTCTGCGCTCTTCTTGGGTAGTCCTTCGCAGCTGCTGTGTTCTTGGAACACAGGGCTTTCTGGTTAAAAGAACACTAACCCTAGGCCTAACTCAAACCTTAAGCCTAGGAAGGAAAATCAGCCTATGATTCGGGATGGTCTCATGGAAATAGCAGTGGAGGCAGCCAAGTTGTGTCACTTTTGCGCTCCCCTTGGGATGCCTTTAAAAGCTGCAGTGTGCCTGGAGCACAGGGCTTCCTGGTTTTAAAAGTCCTAGGCCTAAGCCTAACAGTAACCCTAGGAAGGTAAATCAGCCGGGTATTAGGGTTCTTCCTAAGGAAAAAGCTGTGAAAGCAGCCATGTTGTGGACCTTCTGCGCTCCCTTTGGGATGCCTTTGGCAGATGCAGTAAGCCTGGAACTCAGGGCTTCCTGGTTAAAAAAAATCCTAGCCCTAGGCTGAGCCCTAACCCTAACTCTAGGCAGATAAATCAGCCTAGGTATAGGGATGTTACCAAGGAAAAAGCCGTGAAAGCTGCCATGTTGTTGCACTTTTGTACTCCCCTTGGGATGCCTTTCACAGCTGCCGTGTACTTGGAGCTCAGGGCTTCCTGGTTTAAAAAACCATGTCCCTAGCTGAGACTGGAGGCAGGTGATTCAGCCTAGGCTTAGCAATGGTGCCAATGAAAACGTGTGGAGGCAGCCATTTACTGGCACTTTTGTGCTCCCCTTGGGATGCCTTTCGCAGCTGCCGTGTGCCTGGAGCTCAGAGCTTGCTGGTTTAAAAAGCTCTACACCTAGGCGTAACCCTAACCCTAACCGTAACACTGGTCATTTAAATCAGCCTGGGTTTAGGAATTATCCCAAGGGAAAAGCTGTGGAGACAGCCATGTTGTGGCACTTTTGCGCTCCCCTTGGGATGCCTTTCACAGCTGCAGTGTGCTTGGAGCACAGGGCTTCCTGGTGTAAAAAACCACAACTTTAGCCCAAACTGGAGGCTTCTAAATCAGCCTTCATTTCGGGACGTCCCCAAGGAAAAAGCTGTGGAGGCAGGCATGTTGAGGCACTTCTGCGCTCTTCTCGGGTAGTCCTTCGCAGCTGCTGTGTTCTTGGAACTCAGGGCTTTCTGGTTAAAAGAACACTAACCCTAGGCCTAACTCAAACCTTAAGCCTAGGAAGGAAAATCAGCCTATGATTCGGGACGGTCTCATGGAAATAGCAGAGGAGGCAGCCAAGTTGTGTCACTTTTGCACTCCCCTTGGGATGCCTTTAACAGCTGCAGTGTGCCTGGAGCACAGGGCTTCCTGGTTTTAAAAGTCCTAGGCCTAAGCCTAACAGTAACCCTAGGAAGGTAAATCAGCCGGGTATTAGGGTTCTTCCTAAGGAAAAAGCTGTGAAAGCAGCCATGTTGTGGCACTTCTGCGCTCCCTTTGGGATGCCTTTGGCAGATGCAGTAAGCCTGGAACTCAGGGCTTCCTGGTTAAAAAAATCCTTGCCCCTGGCTGAGCCCTAACCCTAACCCTAGGCAGATAAATCAGCCTAGGTATAGGGATGGTGCCAAGGAAAAAGCTGTGAAAGCTGCCATGTTGTTGCACTTTTGTACTCCCCTTGGGATGCCTTTCACAGCTGCCGTGTGCCTGGAGCTCAGGGCTTCCTGGTTTAAAAAACCATGTCCCTAGCTGAGACTGGAGGCAGGTGATTCAGCCTAGGCTTAGCAATGGTGCCAATGAAAACGTGTGGAGGCAGCCATTTTCTGGCACTTTTGTGCTCCCCTTGGGATGCCTTTCGCAGCTGCTGTGTGCCTGGAGCTCAGAGCTTGCTGGTTTAAAAAGCTCTACACCTAGGCGTAACCCTAACCCTAACCGTAACACTGGTCATTTAAATCAGCCTGGGTTTAGGAATTATCCCAAGGGAAAAGCTGTGGAGACAGCCATGTTGTGGCACTTTTGCGCTCCCCTTGGGATGCCTTTCACAGCTGCAGTGTGCTTGGAGCACAGGGCTTCCTGCTTTAAAAAACCACAACTTTAGCCCAAACTGGAGGCTTCTAAATCAGCCTTCGTTTCGGGACGTCCCCAAGGAAAAAGCTGTGGAGGCAGGCATGTTGAGGCACTTCTGCGCTCTTCTTGGGTAGTCCTTCGCAGCTGCTGTGTTCTTGGAACTCAGGGCTTTCTGGTTAAAAGAACACTAACCCTAGGCCTAACTCAAACCTTAAGCCTAGGAAGGAAAATCAGCCTATGATTCGGGATGGTCTCATGGAAATAGCAGTGGAGGCAGCCAAGTTGTGTCACTTTTGCGCTCCCCTTGGGATGCCTCTAACAGCTGCAGTGTGCCTGGAGCACATGGCTTCCTGGTTTTAAAAGTCCTAGGCCTAAGCCTAACAGTAACCCTAGGAAGGTAAATCAGCCGGGTATTAGGGTTCTTCCTAAGGAAAAAGCTGTGAAAGCAGCCATGTTGTGGCACTTCTGCGCTCCCTTTGGGATGCCTTTGGCAGATGCAGTAAGCCTGGAACTCAGGGCTTCCTGGTTAAAAAAATCCTTGCCCTTGGCTGAGCCCTAACCCTAACCCTAGGCAGAAAAATCAGCCTAGGTATAGGGATGGTGCCAAGGAAAAAGCTGTGAAAGCTGCCATGTTGTTGCACTTTTGTACTCCCTTTGGGATGCCTTTCACAGCTGCAGTGTGCCTGGAGCACAGGGCTTCCTGGTTTTAAAAGTCCTAGGCCTAAGCCTAACAGTAACCCTAGGAAGGTAAATCAGCCGGGTATTAGGGTTCTTCCCAATGAAAAAGCTGTGAAAGCAGCCATGTTGTGGCACTTCTGCGCTCCCTTTGGGATGCCTTTGGCAGATGCAGTAAGCCTGGAACTCAGGGCTTCCTGCTTAAAAAAATCCTAGCCCTAGGCTGAGCTTTAACCCTAACCCTAGGCAGATAAATCAGCCTAGGTATAGGGATGGTGCCAAGGAAAAAGCTGTGAAAGCTGCCATGTTGTTGCACTTTTGTACTCCCCTTGGGATGCCTTTCACAGCTGCCGTGTGCCTGGAGCTCAGGGCTTCCTGGTTTAAAAAACCATGTCCCTAGCTGAGACTGGAGGCAGGTGATTCAGCCTAGGCTTAGCAATGGTGCCAATGAAAACGTGTGGAGGCAGCCATTTTCTGGCACTTTTGTGCTCCCCTTGGGATGCCTTTCGCAGCTGCCGTGTGCCTGGAGCTCAGAGCTTGCTGGTTTAAAAAGCTCTACACCTAGGCGTAACCCTAACCCTAACCGTAACACTGGTCATTTAAATCAGCCTGGGTTTAGGAATTATCCCAAGGGAAAAGCTGTGGAGACAGCCATGTTGTGGCACTTTTGCGCTCCCCTTGGGATGCCTTTCACAGCTGCAGTGTGCTTGGAGCACAGGGCTTCCTGCTTTAAAAAACCACAACTTTAGCCCAAACTGGAGGCTTCTAAATCAGCCTTCGTTTCGGGACGTCCCCAAGGAAAAAGCTGTGGAGGCAGGCATGTTGAGGCACTTCTGCGCTCTTCTTGGGTAGTCCTTCGCAGCTGCTGTGTTCTTGGAACTCAGGGCTTTCTGGTTAAAAGAACACTAACCCTAGGCCTAACTCAAACCTTAAGCCTAGGAAGGAAAATCAGCCTATGATTCGGGATGGTCTCATGGAAATAGCAGTGGAGGCAGCCAAGTTGTGTCACTTTTGCGCTCCCCTTGGGATGCCTTTCACAGCTGCAGTGTGCCTGGAGCACATGGCTTCCTGGTTTTAAAAGTCCTAGGCCTAAGCCTAACAGTAACCCTAGGAAGGTAAATCAGCCGGGTATTAGGGTTCTTCCCAAGGAAAAAGCTGTGAAAGCAGCCATGTTGTGGCACTTCTGCGCTCCCTTTGGGATGCCTTTGGCAGATGCAGTAAGCCTGGAACTCAGGGCTTCCTGGTTAAAAAAATCCTTGCCCTTGGCTGAGCCCTAGCCCTAACCCTAGGCAGATAAATCAGCCTAGGTATAGGGATGGTGCCAAGGAAAAAGCTGTGAAAGCTGCCATGTTGTTGCACTTTTGTACTCCCCTTGGGATGCCTTTCACAGCTGCAGTGTGCCTGGAGCACAGGGCTTCCTGGTTTTAAAAGTCCTAGGCCTAAGCCTAACAGTAACCCTAGGAAGGTAAATCAGCCGGGTATTAGGGTTCTTCCCAAGGAAAAAGCTGTGAAAGCAGCCATGTTGTGGCACTTCTGCGCTCCCTTTGGGATGCCTTTGGCAGATGCAGTAAGCCTGGAACTCAGGGCTTCCTGGTTTAAAAAAATCCTATCCCTAGGCTGAGCCCTAACCCTAACTCTAGGCAGATAAATCAGCCTAGGTATAGGGATGTTACCAAGGAAAAAGCCGTGAAAGATGCCATGTTGTTGCACTTTTGTACTCCCCTTGGGATGCCTTTCACAGCTGCCGTGTGCCTGGAGCTCAGGGCTTCCTGGTTTAAAAAACCATGTCCCTAGCTGAGACTGGAGGCAGGTGATTCAGCCTAGGCTTAGCAATGGTGCCAATGAAAACGTGTGGAGGCAGCCATTTACTGGCACTTTTGTGCTCCCCTTGGGATGCCTTTCGCAGCTGCCGTGTGCCTGGAGCTCAGAGCTTGCTGGTTTAAAAAGCTCTACACCTAGGCGTAACCCTAACCCTAACCGTAACACTGGTCATTTAAATCAGCCTGGGTTTAGGAATTATCCCAAGGGAAAAGCTGTAGAGACAGCCATGTTGTGGCACTTTTGCGCTCCCCTTGGGATGCCTTTCACAGCTGCAGTGTGCTTGGAGCACAGGGCTTCCTGGTGTAAAAAACCACAACTTTAGCCCAAACTGGAGGCTTCTAAATCAGCCTTCGTTTCGGGACGTCCCCAAGGAAAAAGCTGTGGAGGCAGGCATGTTGAGGCACTTCTGCGCTCTTCTTGGGTAGTCCTTCGCAGCTGCTGTGTTCTTGGAACTCAGGGCTTTCTGGTTAAAAGAACACTAACCCTAGGCCTAACTCAAACCTTAAGCCTAGGAAGGAAAATCAGCCTATGATTCGGGATGGTCTCATGGAAATAGCAGTGGAGGCAGCCGAGTTGTGTCACTTTTGCGCTCCCCTTGGGATGCCTTTAACAGCTGCAGTGTGCCTGGAGCACAGGGCTTCCTGGTTTTAAAAGTCCTAGGCCTGAGCCTAAGAGTAACCCTAGGAAGGTAAATCAGCCGGGTATTAGGGTTCTTCCTAAGGAAAAAGCTGTGAAAGCAGCCATGTTGTGGACCTTCTGCGCTCCCTTTGGGATGCCTTTGGCAGGTGAAGTAAGCCTGGAACTCAGGGCTTCCTGGTTAAAAAAAATCCTAGCCCTAGGCTGAGCCCTAACCCTAACTCTAGGCAGATAAATCAGCCTAGGTATAGGGATGGTGCCAAGGAAAAAGCCGTGAAAGCTGCCATGTTGTTGCACTTTTGTACTCCCCTTGGGATGCCTTTCACAGCTGCCGTGTGCTTGGAGCTCAGGGCTTCCTGGTTTAAAAATCCATGTCCCTAGCTGAGACTGGAGGCAGGTGATTCAGCCTAGGCTTAGCAATGGTGCCAATGAAAACGTGTGGAGGCAGCCATTTTCTGGCACTTTTGTGCTCCCCTTGGGATGCCTTTCACAGCTGCCGTGTGCCTGGAGCTCAGAGCTTGCTGGTTTAAAAAGCTCTACACCTAGGCGTAACCCTAACCCTAACCGTAACACTGGTCATTTAAATCAGCCTGGGTTTAGGAATTATCCCAAGGGAAAAGCTGTGGAGACAGCCATGTTGTGGCACTTTTGCGCTCCCCTTGGGATGCCTTTCACAGCTGCAGTGTGCTTGGAGCACAGGGCTTCCTGGTGTAAAAACCCACAACTTTAGCCCAAACTGGAGGCTTCTAAATCAGCCTTCGTTTCGGGACGTCCCCAAGGAAAAAGCTGTGGAGGCAGGCATGTTGAGGCACTTCTGCGCTCTTCTTGGGTAGTCCTTCGCAGCTGCTGTGTTCTTGGAACTCAGGGCTTTCTGGTTAAAAGAACACTAACCCTAGGCCTAACTCAAACCTTAAGCCTAGGAAGGAAAATCAGCCTATGATTCGGGATGGTCTCATGGAAATAGCAGTGGAGGCAGCCAAGTTGTGTCACTTTTGCGCTCCCCTTGGGATGCCTTTAACAGCTGCAGTGTGCCTGGAGCACAGGGCTTCCTGGTTTTAAAAGTCCTAGGCCTAAGCCTAACAGTAACCCTAGGAAGGTAAATCAGCCGGGTATTAGGGTTCTTCCTAAGGAAAAAGCTGTGAAAGCAGCCATGTTGTGGACCTTCTGCGCTCCCTTTGGGATGCCTTTGGCAGATGCAGTAAGCCTGGAACTCAGGGCTTCCTGGTTAAAAAAAATCCTAGCCCTAGGCTGAGCCCTAACCCTAACTCTAGGCAGATAAATCAGCCTAGGTATAGGGATGGTACCAAGGAAAAAGCCGTGACAGCTGCCATGTTGTTTCACTTTTGTACTCCCCTTGGGATGCCTTTCACAGCTGCCGTGTACTTGGAGCTCAGGGCTTCCTGTTTTAAAAGACCATGTCCCTAGCTGAGACTGGAGGCAGGTGATTCAGCCTAGGCTTAGCAATGGTGCCAATGAAAACGTGTGGAGGCAGCCATTTTCTGGCACTTTTGTGCTCCCCTTGGGATGCCTTTCGCAGCTGCCGTGTGCCTGGAGCTCAGAGCTTGCTGGTTTAAAAAGCTCTACACCTAGGCGTAACCCTAACCCTAACCGTAACACTGGTCATTTAAATCAGCCTGGGTTTAGGAATTATCCCAAGGGAAAAGCTGTGGAGACAGCCATGTTGTGGCACTTTTGCGCTCCCCTTGGGATGCCTTTCACAGCTGCAGTGTGCTTGGAGCACAGGGCTTCCTGGTTTAAAAAACCACAACTTTAGCCCAAACTGGAGGCTTCTAAATCAGCCTTCGTTTCGGGACGTCCCCAAGGAAAAAGCTGTGGAGGCAGGCATGTTGAGGCACTTCTGCGCTCTTCTTGGGTAGTCCTTCGCAGCTGCTGTGTTCTTGGAACACAGGGCTTTCTGGTTAAAAGAACACTAACCCTAGGCCTAACTCAAACCTTAAGCCTAGGAAGGAAAATCAGCCTATGATTCGGGATGGTCTCATGGAAATAGCAGTGGAGGCAGCCAAGTTGTGTCACTTTTGCGCTCCCCTTGGGATGCCTTTAACAGCTGCAGTGTGCCTGGAGCACAGGGCTTCCTGGTTTTAAAAGTCCTAGGCCTAAGCCTAACAGTAACCCTAGGAAGGTAAATCAGCCGGGTATTAGGGTTCTTCCTAAGGAAAAAGCTGTGAAAGCAGCCATGTTGTGGACCTTCTGCGCTCCCTTTGGGATGCCTTTGGCAGATGCAGTAAGCCTGGAACTCAGGGCTTCCTGGTTAAAAAAAATCCTAGCCCTAGGCTGAGCCCTAACCCTAACTCTAGGCAGATAAATCAGCCTAGGTATAGGGATGTTACCAAGGAAAAAGCCGTGAAAGATGCCATGTTGTTTCACTTTTGTACTCCCCTTGGGATGCCTTTCACAGCTGCCGTGTACTTGGAGCTCAGGGCTTCCTGGTTTAAAAAACCATGTCCCTAGCTGAGACTGGAGGCAGGTAATTCAGCCTAGGCTTAGCAATGGTGCCAATGAAAACGTGTGGAGGCAGCCATTTTCTGGCACTTTTGTGCTCCCCTTGGGATGCCTTTCGCAGCTGCCGTGTGCCTGGAGCTCAGAGCTTGCTGGTTTAAAAAGCTCTACACCTAGGCGTAACCCTAACCCTAACCGTAACACTGGTCATTTAAATCAGCCTGGGTTTAGGAATTATCCCAAGGGAAAAGCTGTGGAGACAGCCATGTTGTGGCACTTTTGCGCTCCCCTTGGGATGCCTTTCACAGCTGCAGTGTGCTTGGAGCACAGGGCTTCCTGGTGTAAAAAACCACAACTTTAGCCCAAACTGGAGGCTTCTAAATCAGCCTTCATTTCGGGACGTCCCCAAGGAAAAAGCTGTGGAGGCAGGCATGTTGAGGCACTTCTGCGCTCTTCTCGGGTAGTCCTTCGCAGCTGCTGTGTTCTTGGAACTCAGGGCTTTCTGGTTAAAAGAACACTAACCCTAGGCCTAACTCAAACCTTAAGCCTAGGAAGGAAAATCAGCCTATGATTCGGGACGGTCTCATGGAAATAGCAGAGGAGGCAGCCAAGTTGTGTCACTTTTGCACTCCCCTTGGGATGCCTTTAACAGCTGCAGTGTGCCTGGAGCACAGGGCTTCCTGGTTTTAAAAGTCCTAAGCCTGAGCCTAAGAGTAACCCTAGGAAGGTAAATCAGCCGGGTATTAGGGTTCTTCCTAAGGAAAAAGCTGTGAAAGCAGCCATGTTGTGGACCTTCTGCGCTCCCTTTGGGATGCCTTTGGCAGATGCAGTAAGCCTGGAACTCAGGGCTTCCTGGTTAAAAAAATCCTTGCCCCTGGCTGAGCCCTAACCCTAACCCTAGGCAGATAAATCAGCCTAGGTATAGGGATGGTGCCAAGGAAAAAGCTGTGAAAGCTGCCATGTTGTTGCACTTTTGTACTCCCCTTGGGATGCCTTTCACAGCTGCCGTGTGCCTGGAGCTCAGGGCTTCCTGGTTTAAAAAACCATGTCCCTAGCTGAGACAGGGGGCAGGTGATTCAGCCTAGGCTTAGCAATGGTGCCAATGAAAACGTGTGGAGGCAGCCATTTTCTGGCACTTTTGTGCTCCCCTTGGGATGCCTTTCGCAGCTGCCGTGTGCCTGGAGCCCAGAGCTTGATGGTTTAAAAAGCTCTACACCTAGGCGTAACCGTAACCCTAACCGTAACACTGGTCATTTAAATCAGCCTGGGTTTAGGAATTATCCCAAGGGAAAAGCTGTGGAGACAGCCATGTTGTGGCACTTTTGCACTCCCCTTGGGATGCCTTTCACAGCTGCAGTGTGCTTGGAGCACAGGGCTTCCTGGTGTAAAAAACCACAACTTTAGCCCAAACTGGAGGCTTCTAAATCAGCCTTCATTTCGGGACGTCCCCAAGGAAAAAGCTGTGGAGGCAGGCATGTTGAGGCACTTCTGCGCTCTTCTTGGGTAGTCCTTCGCAGCTGCTGTGTTCTTGGAACTCAGGGCTTTCTGGTTAAAAGAACACTAACCCTAGGCCTAACTCAAACCTTAAGCCTAGGAAGGAAAATCAGCCTATGATTCGGGATGGTCTCATGGAAATAGCAGTGGAGGCAGCCAAGTTGTGTCACTTTTGCGCTCCCCTTGGGATGCCTTTAACAGCTGCAGTGTGCCTGGAGCACAGGGCTTCCTGGTTTTAAAAGTCCTAGGCCTAAGCCTAACAGTAACCCTAGGAAGGTAAATCAGCCGGGTATTAGGGTTCTTCCTAAGGAAAAAGCTGTGAAAGCAGCCATGTTGTGGACCTTCTGCGCTCCCTTTGGGATGCCTTTGGCAGATGCAGTAAGCTTGGAACTCAGGGCTTCCTGGTTAAAAAAAATCCTAGCCCTAGGCTGAGCCCTAACCCTAACCCTAGGCAGATAAATCAGCCTAGGTATAGGGATGGTGCCAAGGAAAAAGCCGTGAAAGCTGCCATGTTGTTGCACTTTTGTACCCCCCTTGGGATGCCTTTCACAGCTGCCGTGTGCTTGGAGCTCAGGGCTTCCTGGTTTAAAAAACCATGTCCCTAGATGAGACTGGAGGCAGGTGATTCAGCCTAGGCTTAGCAATGGTGCCAATGAAAACGTGTGGAGGCAGCCATTTTCTGGCACTTTTGTGCTCCCCTTGGGATGCCTTTCGCAGCTGCCGTGTGCCTGGAGCTCAGAGCTTGCTGGTTTAAAAAGCTCTACACCTAGGCGTAACCCTAACCCTAACCGTAACACTGGTCATTTAAATCAGCCTGGGTTTAGGAATTATCCCAAGGGAAAAGCTGTGGAGACAGCCATGTTGTGGCACTTTTGCGCTCCCCTTGGGATGCCTTTCACAGCTGCAGTGTGCTTGGAGCACAGGGCTTCCTGGTGTAAAAAACCACAACTTTAGCCCAAACTGGAGGCTTCTAAATCAGCCTTCGTTTCGGGACGTCCCCAAGGAAAAAGCTGTGGAGGCAGGCATGTTGAGGCACTTCTGCGCTCTTCTTGGGTAGTCCTTCGCAGCTGCTGTGTTCTTGGAACTCAGGGCTTTCTGGTTAAAAGAACACTAACCCTGGGCCTAACTCAAACCTTAAGCCTAGGAAGGAAAATCAGCCTATGATTCGGGATGGTCTCATGGAAATAGCAGTGGAGGCAGCCAAGATGTGTCACTTTTGCGCTCCCCTTGGGATGCCTTTAACAGCTGCAGTGTGCCTGGAGCACAGGGCTTCCTGGTTTTAAAAGTCCTAGGCCTAAGCCTAACAGTAACCCTAGGAAGGTAAATCAGCCGGGTATTAGGGTTCTTCCTAAGGAAAAAGCTGTGAAAGCAGCCATGTTGTGGACCTTCTGCGCTCCCTTTGGGATGCCTTTGGCAGATGCAGTAAGCTTGGAACTCAGGGCTTCCTGGTTAAAAAAAATCCTAGCCCTAGGCTGAGCCCTAACCCTAACCCTAGGCAGATAAATCAGCCTAGGTATAGGGATGGTGCCAAGGAAAAAGCCGTGAAAGCTGCCATGTTGTTGCACTTTTGTACTCCCCTTGGGATGCCTTTCACAGCTGCCGTGTGCTTGGAGCTCAGGGCTTCCTGGTTTAAAAAACCATGTCCCTAGCTGAGACTGGAGGCAGGTGATTCAGCCTAGGCTTAGCAATGGTGCCAATGAAAACGTGTGGAGGCAGCCATTTTCTGGCACTTTTGTGCTCCCCTTGGGATGCCTTTCGCAGCTGCCGTGTGCCTGGAGCTCAGAGCTTGCTGGTTTAAAAAGCTCTACACCTAGGCGTAACCCTAACCCTAACCGTAACACTGGTCATTTAAATCAGCCTGGGTTTAGGAATTATCCCAAGGGAAAAGCTGTGGAGACAGCCAGGTTGTGGCACTTTTGCGCTCCCCTTGGGATGCCTTTCACAGCTGCAGTGTGCTTGGAGCACAGGGCTTCCTGGTTTAAAAAACCACAACTTTAGCCCAAACTGGAGGCTTCTAAATCAGCCTTCGTTTCGGGACGTCCCCAAGGAAAAAGCTGTGGAGGCAGGCATGTTGAGGCACTTCTGCGCTCTTCTTGGGTAGTCCTTCGCAGCTGCTGTGTTCTTGGAACTCAGGGCTTTCTGGTTAAAAGAACACTAACCCTAGGCCTAACTCAAACCTTAAGCCTAGGAAGGAAAATCAGCCTATGATTTGGGATGGTCTCATGGAAATAGCAGTGGAGGCAGCCAAGTTGTGTCACTTTTGCACTCCCCTTGGGATGCCTTTCACAGCTGCAGTGTGCCTGGAGCACAGGGCTTCCTGGTTTTAAAAGTCCTAGGCCTGAGCCTAACAGTAACCCTAGGAAGGTAAATCAGCCGGGTATTAGGGTTCTTCCTAAGGAAAAAGCTGTGAAAGCAGCCATGTTGTGGACCTTCTGCGCTCCCTTTGGGATGCCTTTGGCAGATGCTGTAAGCCTGGAACTCAGGGCTTCCTGGTTAAAAAAATCCTAGCCCTAGGCTGAGCCCTAACCCTAACCCTAGGCAGATAAATCAGCCTAGGTATAGGGATGGTGCCAAGGAAAAAGCTGTGAAAGCTGCCATGTTGTTGCACTTTTGTACTCCCCTTGGGATGCCTTTCACAGCTGCTGTGTGCCTGGAGCTCAGGGCTTCCTGGTTTAAAAAACCATGTCCCTAGCTGAGACAGGGGGCAGGTGATTCAGCCTAGGCTTAGCAATGGTGCCAATGAAAACGTGTGGAGGCAGCCATTTTCTGGCACTTTTGTGCTCCCCTTGGGATGCCTTTCGCAGCTGCCGTGTGCCTGGAGCCCAGAGCTTGATGGTTTAAAAAGCTCTACACCTAGGCGTAACCGTAACCCTAACCGTAACACTGGTCATTTAAATCAGCCTGGGTTTAGGAATTATCCCAAGGGAAAAGCTGTGGAGACAGCCATGTTGTGGCACTTTTGCGCTCCCCTTGGGATGCCTTTCACAGCTGCAGTGTGCTTGGAGCACAGGGCTTCCTGGTGTAAAAAACCACAACTTTAGCCCAAACTGGAGGCTTCTAAATCAGCCTCCGTTTCGGGACGTCCCCAAGGAAAAAGCTGTGGAGGCAGGCATGTTGAGGCACTTCTGCGCTCTTCTTGGGTAGTCCTTCGCAGCTGCTGTGTTCTTGGAACTCAGGGCTTTCAGGTTAAAAGAACACTAACCCTAGGCCTAACTCAAACCTTAAGCCTAGGAAGGAAAATCAGCCTATGATTCGGGATGGTCTCATGGAAATAGCAGTGGAGGCAGCCAAGTTGTGTCACTTTTGCGCTCCCCTTGGGATGCCTTTAACAGCTGCAGTGTGCCTGGAGCACAGGGCTTCCTGGTTTTAAAAGTCCTAGGCCTAAGCCTAACAGTAACCCTAGGAAGGTAAATCAGCCGGGTATTAGGGTTCTTCCTAAGGAAAAAGCTGTGAAAGCAGCCATGTTGTGGACCTTCTGCGCTCCCTTTGGGATGCCTTTGGCAGATGCAGTAAGCCTGGAACTCAGGGCTTCCTGGTTAAAAAAAATCCTAGCCCTAGGCTGAGCCCTAACCCTAACCCTAGGCAGATAAATCAGCCTAGGTATAGGGATGGTGCCAAGGAAAAAGCTGTGAAAGCTGCCATGTTGTTGCACTTTTGTACTCCCCTTGGGATGCCTTTCACAGCTGCCGTGTGCCTGGAGCTCAGGGCTTCCTGGTTTAAAATACCATGTCCCTAGCTGAGACTGGAGGCAGGTGATTCAGCCTAGGCTTAGCAATGGTGCCAATGAAAACGTGTGGAGGCAGCCATTTTCTGGAACTTTTGTGCTCCCCTTGGGATGCCTTTCGCAGCTGCCGTGTGTCTGGAGCTCAGAGCTTGCTGGTTTAAAAAGCTCTACACCTAGGCATAACCCTAACCCTAACCGTAACACTGGTCATTTAAATCAGCCTGGGTTTAGGAATTATCCCAAGGGAAAAGCTGTGGAGACAGCCATGTTGTGGCATTTTTGCGCTCCCCTTGGGATGCCTTTCACAGCTGCAGTGTGCTTGGAGCACAGGGCTTCCTGCTTTAAAAAACCACAACTTTAGCCCAAACTGGAGGCTTCTAAATCAGCCTCCGTTTCGGGACGTCCCCAAGGAAAAAGCTGTGGAGGCAGGCATGTTGAGGCACTTCTGCGCTCTTCTTGGGTAGTCCTTCTCAGCTGCTGTGTTCTTGGAACTCAGGGCTTTCTGGTTAAAAGAACACTAACCCTAGGCCTAACTCAAACCTTAAGCCTAGGAAGGAAAATCAGCCTATGATTCGGGATGGTCTCATGGAAATAGCAGTGGAGGCAGCCAAGTTGTGTCACTTTTGCACTCCCCTTGGGATGCCTTTCACAGCTGCAGTGTGCCTGGAGCACAGGGCTTCCTGGTTTTAAAAGTCCTAGGCCTAAGCCTAACAGTAACCCTAGGAAGGTAAATCAGCCGGGTATTAGGGTTCTTCCTAAGGAAAAAGCTGTGAAAGCAGCCATGTTGTGGACCTTCTGCGCTCCCTTTGGGATGCCTTTGGCAGATGCAGTAAGCCTGGAACTCAGGGCTTCCTGCTTAAAAAAATCCTAGCCCTAGGCTGAGCCCTAACCCTAACCCTAGGCAGATAAATCAGCCTAGGTATAGGGATGGTGCCAAGGAAAAAGCTGTGAAAGCTGCCATGTTGTTGCACTTTTGTACTCCCCTTGGGATGCCTTTCACAGCTGCTGTGTGCCTGGAGCTCAGGGCTTCCTGGTTTAAAAAACCATGTCCCTAGCTTGGACAGGGGGCAGGTGATTCAGCCTAGGCTTAGCAATGGTGCCAATGAAAACGTGTGGAGGCAGCCATTTTCTGGCACTTTTGTGCTCCCCTTGGGATGCCTTTCGCAGCTGCCGTGTGCCTGGAGCCCAGAGCTTGATGGTTTAAAAAGCTCTACACCTAGGCGTAACCGTAACCCTAACCGTAACACTGGTCATTTAAATCAGCCTGGGTTTAGGAATTATCCCAAGGGAAAAGCTGTGGAGACAGCCATGTTGTGGCACTTTTGCGCTCCCCTTGGGATGCCTTTCACAGCTGCAGTGTGCTTGGAGCACAGGGCTTCCTGGTGTAAAAAACCACAACTTTAGCCCAAACTGGAGGCTTCGAAATCAGCCTCCGTTTCGGGACGTCCCCAAGGAAAAAGCTGTGGAGGCAGGCATGTTGAGGCACTTCTGCGCTCTTCTTGGGTAGTCCTTCGCAGCTGCTGTGTTCTTGGAACTCAGGGCTTTCAGGTTAAAAGAACACTAACCCTAGGCCTAACTCAAACCTTAAGCCTAGGAAGGAAAATCAGCCTATGATTCGGGATGGTCTCATGGAAATAGCAGTGGAGGCAGCCAAGTTGTGTCACTTTTGCGCTCCCCTTGGGATGCCTTTAACAGCTGCAGTGTGCCTGGAGCACAGGGCTTCCTGGTTTTAAAAGTCCTAGGCCTAAGCCTAACAGTAACCCTAGGAAGGTAAATCAGCCGGGTATTAGGGTTCTTCCTAAGGAAAAAGCTGTGAAAGCAGCCATGTTGTGGACCTTCTGCGCTCCCTTTGGGATGCCTTTGGCAGATGCAGTAAGCCTGGAACTCAGGGCTTCCTGGTTAAAAAAAATCCTAGCCCTAGGCTGAGCCCTAACCCTAACCCTAGGCAGATAAATCAGCCTAGGTATAGGGATGGTGCCAAGGAAAAAGCTGTGAAAGCTGCCATGTTGTTGCACTTTTGTACTCCCCTTGGGATGCCTTTCACAGCTGCCGTGTGCCTGGAGCTCAGGGCTTCCTGGTTTAAAAAACCATGTCCCTAGCTGAGACAGGGGGCAGGTGATTCAGCCTAGGCTTAGCAATGGTGCCAATGAAAACGTGTGGAGGCAGCCATTTTCTGGCACTTTTGTGCTCCCCTTGGGATGCCTTTCGCAGCTGCCGTGTGCCTGGAGCCCAGCGCTTGATGGTTTTAAAAGCTCTACACCTAGGCGTAACCGTAACCCTAACCGTAACACTGGTCATTTAAATCAGCCTGGGTTTAGGAATTATCCCAAGGGAAAAGCTGTGGAGACAGCCATGTTGTGGCATTTTTGCGCTCCCCTTGGGATGCCTTTCACAGCTGCAGTGTGCTTGGAGCACAGGGCTTCCTGGTGTAAAAAACCACAACTTTAGCCCAAACTGGAGGCTTCTAAATCAGCCTTCATTTCGGGACGTCCCCAAAGAAAAAGCTGTGGAGGCAGGCATGTTGAGGCACTTCTGCGCTCTTCTTGGGTAGTCCTTCGCAGCTGCTGTGTTCTTGGAACTCAGGGCTTTCTGGTTAAAAGAACACTAACCCTAGGCCTAACTCAAACCTTAAGCCTAGGAAGGAAAATCAGCCTATGATTCGGGATGGTCTCATGGAAATAGCAGTGGAGGCAGCCAAGTTGTGTCACTTTTGCGCTCCCCTTGGGATGCCTTTAACAGCTGCAGTGTGCCTGGAGCACAGGGCTTCCTGGTTTTAAAAGTCCTAGGCCTAAGCCTAACAGTAACCCTAGGAAGGTAAATCAGCCGGGTATTAGGGTTCTTCCTAAGGAAAAAGCTGTGAAAGCAGCCATGTTGTGGCACTTCTGCGCTCCCTTTGGGATGCCTTTGGCAGATGCAGTAAGCCTGGAACTCAGGGCTTCCTGCTTAAAAAAATCCTTGCCCTTGGCTGAGCCCTAACCCTAACCCTAGGCAGATAAATCAGCCTAGGTATAGGGATGGTGCCAAGGAAAAAGCTGTGAAAGCTGCCATGTTGTTGCACTTTTGTACTCCCCTTGGGATGCCTTTCACAGCTGCCGTGTGCCTGGAGCTCAGGGCTTCCTGGTTTAAAAAACCATGTCCCTAGCTGAGACTGGAGGCAGGTGATTCAGCCTAGGCTTAGCAATGGTGCCAATGAAAACGTGTGGAGGCAGCCATTTTCTGGAACTTTTGTGCTCCCCTTGGGATGCCTTTCGCAGCTGCCGTGTGCCTGGAGCTCAGAGCTTGCTGGTTTAAAATGCTCTACACCTAGGCATAACCCTAACCCTAACCGTAACACTGGTCATTTAAATCAGCCTGGGTTTAGGAATTATCCCAAGGGAAAAGCTGTGGAGACAGCCATGTTGTGGCATTTTTGCGCTCCCCTTGGGATGCCTTTCACAGCTGCAGTGTGCTTGGAGCACAGGGCTTCCTGGTGTAAAAAACCACAACTTTAGCCCAAACTGGAGGCTTCTAAATCAGCCTTCGTTTCGGGACGTCCCCAAGGAAAAAGCTGTGGAGGCAGGCATGTTGAGGCACTTCTGCGCTCTTCTTGGGTAGTCCTTCGCAGCTGCTGTGTTCTTGGAACTCAGGGCTTTCAGGTTAAAAGAACACTAACCCTAGGCCTAACTCAAACCTTAAGCCTAGGAAGGAAAATCAGCCTATGATTCGGGATGGTCTCATGGAAATAGCAGTGGAGGCAGCCAAGTTGGGTCACTTTTGCGCTCCCCTTGGGATGCCTTTAACAGCTGCAGTGTGCCTGGAGCACAGGGCTTCCTGGTTTTAAAAGTCCTAGGCCTAAGCCTAACAGTAACCCTAGGAAGGTAAATCAGCCGGGTATTAGGGTTCTTCCTAAGGAAAAAGCTGTGAAAGCAGCCATGTTGTGGCACTTCTGCGCTCCCTTTGGGATGCCTTTGGCAGATGCAGTAAGCCTGGAACTCAGGGCTTCCTGGTTAAAAAAATCCTTGCCCTAGGCTGAGCCCTAACCCTAACCCTAGGCAGATAAATCAGCCTAGGTATAGGGATGGTGTCAAGGAAAAAGCTGTGAAAGCTGCCATGTTGTTGCACTTTTGTGCTCCCCTTGGGATGCCTTTCACAGCTGCCGTGTGCCTGGAGCTCTGGGCTTCCTGGTTTAAAAAACCATGTCCCTAGCTGAGACTGGAGGCAGGTGATTCAGCCTAGGCTTAGCAATGGTGCCAATGAAAACGTGTGGAGGCAGCCATTTTCTGGCACTTTTGTGCTCCCCTTGGGATGCCTTTCGCAGCTGCCGTGTGCCTGGAGCTCAGAGCTTGCTGGTTTAAAAAACCACAACTTTAGCCCAAACTGGAGGCTTCTAAATCAGCCTTCGTTTCGGGACGTCCCCAAGGAAAAAGCTGTGGAGGCAGGCATGTTGAGGCACTTCTGCGCCCTTCTTGGGTAGTCCTTCGCAGCTGCTGTGTTCTTGGAACTCAGGGCTTTCTGGTTAAAAGAACACTAACCCTAGGCCTAACTCAAACCTTAACCCTAGGAAGGAAAATCAGCCTATGATTCGGGATGGTCTCATGGAAATAGCAGTGGAGGCAGCCAAGTTGTGTCACTTTTGCGCTCCCCTTGGGATGCCTTTAACAGCTGCAGTGTGCCTGGAGCACAGGGCTTCCTGGTTTTAAAAGTCCTAGGCCTAAGCCTAACAGTAACCCTAGGAAGGTAAATCAGCCGGGTATTAGGGTTCTTCCTAAGGAAAAAGCTGTGAAAGCAGCCATGTTGTGGCACTTCTGCGCTCCCTTTGGGATGCCTTTGGCAGATGCAGTAAGCCTGGAACTCAGGGCTTCCTGGTTAAAAAAATCCTAGCCCTAGGCTGAGCCCTAACCCTAAGCCTAGGCAGATAAATCAGCCTAGGTATAGGGATGGTGCCAAGGAAAAAGCTGTGAAAGCTGCCATGTTGTTGCACTTTTGTACTCCCCTTGGGATGCCTTTCACAGCTGCCGTGTGCCTGGAGCTCAGGGCTTCCTGGTTTAAAAAACCATGTCCCTAGCTGAGACTGGAGGCAGGTGATTCAGCCTAGGCTTAGCAATGGTGCCAATGAAAACGTGTGGAGGCAGCCATTTTCTGGAACTTTTGTGCTCCCCTTGGGATGCCTTTCGCAGCTGCCGTGTGCCTGGAGCTCAGAGCTTCCTGGTTTAAAAAGCTCTACACCTAGGCGTAACCCTAACCCTAACCGTAACACTGGTCATTTAAATCAGCCTGGGTTTAGGAATTATCCCAAGGGAAAAGCTGTGGAGACAGCCATGTTGTGGCACTTTTGCGCTCCCCTTGGGATGCCTTTCACAGCTGCAGTGTGCTTGGAGCACAGGCCTTCCTGGTTTAAAAAACCACAACTTTAGCCCAAACTGGAGGCTTCTAAATCAGCCTTCATTTCGGGACGTCCCCAAGGAAAAAGCTGTGGAGGCAGGCATGTTGAGGCACTTCTGCGCTCTTCTTGGGTAGTCCTTCGCAGCTGCTGTGTTCTTGGAACTCAGGGCTTTCTGGTTAAAAGAACACTAACCCTAGGCCTAACTCAAACCTTAAGCCTAGGAAGGAAAATCAGCCTATGATTCGGGATGGTCTCATGGAAATAGCAGTGGAGGCAGCCAAGTTGTGTCACTATTGCGCTCCCCTTGGGATGCCTTTAACAGCTGCAGTGTGCCTGGAGCACAGGGCTTCCTGGTTTTAAAAGTCCTAGGCCTAAGCCTAACAGTAACCCTAGGAAGGTAAATCAGCCGGGTATTAGGGTTCTTCCTAAGGAAAAAGCTGTGAAAGCAGCCATGTTGTGGCACTTCTGCGCTCCCTTTGGGATGCCTTTGGCAGATGCAGTAAGCCTGGAACTCAGGGCTTCCTGGTTAAAAAAATCCTAGCCCTAGGCTGAGCCCTAACCCTAAGCCTAGGCAGATAAATCAGCCTAGGTATAGGGATGGTGCCAAGGAAAAAGCTGTGAAAGCTGCCATGTTGTTGCACTTTTGTACTCCCCTTGGGATGCCTTTCACAGCTGCCGTGTGCCTGGAGCTCAGGGCTTCCTGGTTTAAAAAACCATGTCCCTAGCTGAGACTGGAGGCAGGTGATTCAGCCTAGGCTTAGCAATGGTGCCAATGAAAACGTGTGGAGGCAGCCATTTTCTGGAACTTTTGTGCTCCCCTTGGGATGCCTTTCGCAGCTGCCGTGTGCCTGGAGCTCAGAGCTTGCTGGTTTAAAAAGCTCTACACCTAGGCGTAACCCTAACCCTAACCGTAACACTGGTCATTTAAATCAGCCTGGGTTTAGGAATTATCCCAAGGGAAAAGCTGTGGAGACAGCCATGTTGTGGCACTTTTGCGCTCCCCTTGGGATGCCTTTCACAGCTGCAGTGTGCTTGGAGCACAGGGCTTCCTGGTGTAAAATACCACAACTTTAGCCCAAACTGGAGGCTTCTAAATCAGCCTCCGTTTCGGGACGTCCCCAAGGAAAAAGCTGTGCAGGCAGGCATGTTGAGGCACTTCTGCGCTCTTCTTGGGTAGTCCTTCGCAGCTGCTGTGTTCTTGGAACTCAGGGCTTTCTGGTTAAAAGAACACTAACCCTAGGCCTAACTCAAACCTTAAGCCTAGGAAGGAAAATCAGCCTATGATTCGGGATGGTCTCATGGAAATTACAGTGGAGGCAGCCAAGTTGTGTCACTTTTGCGCTCCCCTTGGGATGCCTTTAACAGCTGCAGTGTGCCTGGAGCACAGGGCTTCCGGGTTTTAAAAGTCCTAGGCCTAAGCCTAACAGTAACCCTAGGAAGGTAAATCAGCCGGGTATTAGGGTTCTTCCTAAGGAAAAAGCTGTGAAAGCAGCCATGTTGTGGCACTTCTGCGCTCCCTTTGGGATGCCTTTGGCAGATGCAGTAAGCCTGGAACTCAGGGCTTCCTGCTTAAAAAAATCCTTGCCCTTGGCTGAGCCCTAACCCTAACCCTAGGCAGATAAATCAGCCTAGGTATAGGGATGGTGCCAAGGAAAAAGCTGTGAAAGCTGCCATGTTGTTGCACTTTTGTACTCCCCTTGGGATGCCTTTCACAGCTGCCGTGTGCCTGGAGCTCAGGGCTTCCTGGTTTAAAAAACCATGTCCCTAGCTGAGACTGGAGGCAGGTGATTCAGCCTAGGCTTAGCAATGGTGCCAATGAAAACGTGTGGAGGCAGCCATTTTCTGGAACTTTTGTGCTCCCCTTGGGATGCCTTTCGCTGCTGCCGTGTGCCTGGAGCTCAGAGCTTGCTGGTTTAAAAAGCTCTACACCTAGGCATAACCCTAACCCTAACCGTAACACTGGTCATTTAAATCAGCCTGGGTTTAGGAATTATCCCAAGGGAAAAGCTGTGGAGACAGCCATGTTGTGGCATTTTTGCGCTCCCCTTGGGATGCCTTTCACAGCTGCAGTGTGCTTGGAGCACAGGGCTTCCTGCTTTAAAAAACCACAACTTTAGCCCAAACTGGAGGCTTCTAAATCAGCCTTCGTTTCGGGACGTCCCCAAGGAAAAAGCTGTGCAGGCAGGCATGTTGAGGCACTTCTGCGCTCTTCTTGGGTAGTCCTTCGCAGCTGCTGTGTTCTTGGAACTCAGGGCTTTCTGGTTAAAAGAACACTAACCCTAGGCCTAACTCAAACCTTAAGCCTAGGAAGGAAAATCAGCCTATGATTCGGGATGGTCTCATGGAAATAGCAGTGGAGGCAGCCAAGTTGTGTCACTTTTGCGCTCCCCTTGGGATGCCTTTAACAGCTGCAGTGTGCCTGGAGCACAGGGCTTCCTGGTTTTAAAAGTCCTAGGCCTAAGCCTAACAGTAACCCTAGGAAGGTAAATCAGCCGGGTATTAGGGTTCTTCCTAAGGAAAAAGCAGTGAAAGCAGCCATGTTGTGGACCTTCTGCGCTCCCCTTGGGATGCCTTTCACAGCTGCAGTGTGCTTGGAGCACAGGGCTTCCTGGCGTAAATAACCACAACTTTAGCCCAAACTGGAGGCTTCGAAATCAGCCTTCGTTTCGGGACGTCCCCAAGGAATAAGCTGTGGAGGCAGGCATGTTGAGGCACTTCTGCGCTCTTCTTGGGTAGTCCTTCGCAGCTGCTGTGCTCTTGGAACTCAGGGCTTTCTGGTTAAAAGAACACTAACCCTAGGCCTAACTCAAACCTTAAGCCTAGGAAGGAAAATCAGCCTATGATTCGGGATGGTCTCATGGAAATAGCAGTGGAGGCAGCCAAGTTGTGTCACTTTTGCGCTCCCCTTGGGATGCCTTTAACAGCTGCAGTGTGCCTGGAGCACAGGGCTTCCTGGTTTTAAAAGTCCTAGGCCTAGGCCTAACAGTAACCCTAGGAAGGTAAATCAGCCGGGTATTAGGGCTCTTCCTAAGGAAAAAGCTGTGAAAGCAGCCATGTTGTGGCACTTCTGCGCTCCCTTTGGGATGCCTTTGGCAGATGCAGTAAGCCTGGAACTCAGGGCTTCCTGGTTAAAAAAATCCTAGCCCTAGGCTGAGCCCTAACCCTAACCCTAGGCAGATAAATCAGCCTAGGTATAGGGATGGTGCCAAGGAAAAAGCTGTGAAAGCTGCCATTTTGTTGCACTTTTGTACTCCCTTTGGGATGCCTTTCACAGCTGCCGTGTGCCTGGAGCTCAGGGCTTCCTGGTTTAAAAAACCATGTCCCTAGCTGAGACTGGAGGCAGGTAATTCAGCCTAGGCTTAGCAATGGTGCCAATGAAAACGTGTGGAGGCAGCCATTTTCTGGCACTTTTGTGCTCCCCTTGGGATGCCTTTCACAGCTGCCGTGTGCCTGGAGCTCAGAGCTTGCTGGTTTAAAAAGCTCTACACCTAGGCGTAACCCTAACCCTAACCGTAACACTGGTCATTTAAATCAGCCTGGGTTTAGGAATTATCCCAAGGGGAAAGCTGTGGAGACAGCCATGTTGTGGCACTTTTGCGCTCCCCTTGGGATGCCTTTCACAGCTGCAGTGTGCTTGGAGCACAGGGCTTCCTGGTGTAAAAAACCACAACTTTAGCCCAAACTGGAGGCTTCTAATTCAGCCTCTGTTTCGGGATGTTCCCAAGGAAAAAGCTGTGGAGGCAGTCATGTTGAGGCACTTCTGCGCTCTTCTTGGGTACTCCTTCGCAGCTGCTGTGTTCTTGGAACTCAGGGCTTTCTGGTTAAAAGAACACTAACCCTAGGCCTAACTCAAACCTTAAGCCTAGGAAGGAAAATCAGCCTATGATTCGGGATGGTCTCATGGAAATAGCAGTGGAGGCAGCCAAGTTGTGTCACTTTTGCGCTCCCCTTGGGATGCCTTTAACAGCTGCAGTGTGCCTGGAGCACAGGGCTTCCTGGTTTTAAAAGTCCTAGGCCTAGGCCTAACAGTAACCCTAGGAAGGTAAATCAGCCGGGTATTAGGGTTCCTCCTAAGGAAAAAGCTGTGAAAGCAGCCATGTTGTGGCACTTCTGCGCTCCCCTTGGGATGGCTTTAACTGCTGCAGTGTGCCTGGAGCACAGGGCTTCCTGGTTTTAAAAGTCCTAGGCCTAGGCCTAACAGTAACCCTAGGAAGGTAAATCAGCCGGGTATTAGGGTTCTTCCTAAGGAAAAAGCTGTGAAAGCAGGCATGTTGTGGCACTTCTGCGCTCCCTTTGGGATGCCTTTGGCAGATGCAGTAAGCCTGGAACTCAGGGCTTCCTGGTTAAAAAAATCCTTGCCCTTGGCTGAGCCCTAACCCTAACCCTAGGCAGATAAATCAGGCTAGGTATAGGGATGATTCCAAGGAAAAAGCTGTGAAAGCTGCCATGTTGTTGCACTTTTGTACTCCCCTTGGGATGCCTTTCGCAGCTGCCGTGTGCCTGGAGCTCAGAGCTTGCTGGTTTAAAAAGCTCTACACCTAGTCGTAACCCTAACTCTAACCGTAACACTGGTCATTTAAATCAGCCTGGGTTTAGGAATTATCCCAAGGGAAAAGCTGTGGAGACAGCCATGTTGTGGCACTTTTGTGCTCCCCTTGGGATGACTTTCACAGCTGCAGTGTGCTTGGAGCACAGGGCTTCCTGCTTTAAAAAACCACAACTTTAGCCCAAACTGGAGGCTTCTAAATCAGCCTTCGTTTCGGGACGTCCCCAAGGAAAAAGCTGTGGAGGCAGGCATGTTGAGGCACTTCTGCGCTCTTCTTGGGTAGTCCTTCGCAGCTGCTGTGCTCTTGGAACTCAGGGCTTTCTGGTTAAAAGAACACTAACCCTAGGCCTAACTCAAACCTTAAGCCTAGGAAGGAAAATCAGCCTATGATTCGGGATGGTCTCATGGAAATAGCAGTGGAGGCAGCCAAGTTGGGTCACTTTTGCGCTCCCCTTGGGATGCCTTTCACAGCTGCAGTGTGCCTGGAGCACAGGGCTTCCTGGTTTTAAAAGTCCTAGGCCTAAGCCTAACAGTAACCCTAGGAAGGTAAATCAGCCGGGTATTAGGGTTCTTCCTAAGGAAAAAGCTGTGAAAGCAGCCATGTTGTGGACCTTCTGCGCTCCCTTTGGGATGCCTTTGGCAGATGCAGTAAGCCTGGAACTCAGGGCTTCCTGGTTAAAAAATCCTAGCCCTTGGCTGAGCCCTAACCCTAACCCTAGGCAGATAAATCAGCCTAGGTATAGGGATGGTGCCAAGGAAAAAGCTGTGAAAGCTGCCATGTTGTTGCACTTTTGTACTCCCTTTGGGATGCCTTTCACAGCTGCCGTGTGCCTGGAGCTCAGGGCTTCCTGGTTTAAAAAACCATGTCCCTAGCTGAGACTGGAGGCAGGTAATTCAGCCTAGGCTTAGCAATGGTGCCAATGAAAACGTGTGGAGGCAGCCATTTTCTGGCACTTTTGTGCTCCCCTTGGGATGCCTTTCACAGCTGCCGTGTGCCTGGAGCTCAGAGCTTGCTGGTTTAAAAAGCTCTACACCTAGGCGTAACCCTAACCCTAACCGTAACACTGGTCATTTAAATCAGCCTGGGTTTAGGAATTATCCCAAGGGAAAAGCTGTGGAGACAGCCATGTTGTGGCACTTTTGCGCTCCCCTTGGGATGCCTTTCACAGCTGCAGTGAGCTTGGAGCACAGGGCTTCCTGGTGTAAAAAACCACAACTTTAGCCCAAACTGGAGGCTTCTAAATCAGCCTTCGTTTCGGGATGTCCCCAAGGAAAAAGCTGTGGAGGCAGGAATGTTGAGGCACTTCTGCGCTCTTCTTGGGTAGTCCTTCGCAGCTGCTGTGCTCTTGGAACTCAGGGCTTTCTGGTTAAAAGAACACTAACCCTAGGCCTAACTCAAACCTTAAGCCTAGGAAGGAAAATCAGCCTATGATTGGGGATGGTCTCATGGAAATAGCAGTGGAGGCAGCCAAGTTGTGTCACTTTTGCGCTCCCCTTGGGATGCCTTTAACAGCTGCAGTGTGCCGGGAGCACAGGGCTTCCTGGTTTTAAAAGTCCTAGGCCTAAGCCTAACAGTAACCCTAGGAAGGTAAATCAGCCGGGTATTAGGGTTCTTCCTAAGGAAAAAGCTGTGAAAGCAGCCATGTTGTGGCACTTCTGCGCTCCCCTTGGGATGCCTTTAACAGCTGCAGTGTGCCTGGAGCACAGGGCTTCCTGGTTTTAAAAGTCCTAGGCCTAGGCCTAACAGTAACCCTAGGAAGGTAAATCAGCCGGGTATTAGGGTTCTTCCTAAGGAAAAAGCTGTGAAAGCAGGCATGTTGTGGCACTTCTGCGCTCCCTTTGGGATGCCTTTGGCAGATGCAGTAAGCCTGGAACTCAGGGCTTCCTGGTTAAAAAAATCCTTGCCCTTGGCTGAGCCCTAACCCTAACCCTAGGCAGATAAATCAGCCTAGGTATAGGGATGGTGCCAAGGAAAAATCTGTGAAAGCTGCCATGTTGTTGCACTTTTGTACTCCCCTTGGGATGCCTTAAACAGCTGCCGTGTGCCTGGAGCTCAGGGCTTCCTGGTTTAAAAAACCATGTCCCTAGCTGAGACTGGAGGCAGGTGATTCAGCCTAGGCTTAGCAATGGTGCCAATAAAAACGTGTGGAGGCAGCCATTTTCTGGCACTTTTGTGCTCCCCTTGGGATGCCTTTCGCAGCTGCCGTGTGCCTGGAGCTCAGAGCTTGCTGGTTTAAAAAGCTCTACACCTAGGCATAACCCTAACCCTAACCGTAACACTGGTCATTTAAATCAGCCTGGGTTTAGGAATTATCCCAAGGGAAAAGCTGTGGAGACAGCCATGTTGTGGCACTTTTGCGCTCCCCTTGGGATGCCTTTCACAGCTGAAGTGTGCTTGGAGCACAGGGCTTCCTGGCGTAAATAACCACAACTTTAGCCCAAACTGGAGGCTTCTAAATCAGCCTTCGTTTCGGGACGTCCCCAAGGAAAAAGCTGTGGAGGCAGGCATGTTGAGGCACTTCTGCGCTCTTCTTGGGTAGTCCTTCGCAGCTGCTGTGCTCTTGGAACTCAGGGCTTTCTGGTTAAAAGAACACTAACCCTAGGCCTAACTCAAACCTTAAGCCTAGGAAGGAAAATCAGCCTATGATTCGGGATGGTCTCATGGAAATAGCAGTGGAGGCAGCCAAGTTGTGTCACTTTTGCGCTCCCCTTGGGATGCCTGTAACAGCTGCAGTGTGCCTGGAGCACAGGGCTTCCTGGTTTTAAAAGTCCTAGGCCTAGGCCTAACAGTAACCCTAGGAAGGTAAATCAGCCGGGTATTAGGGCTCTTCCTAAGGAAAAAGCTGTGAAAGCAGCCATGTTGTGGCACTTCTGCGCTCCCTTTGGGATGCCTTTGGCAGATGCAGTAAGCCTGGAACTCAGGGCTTCCTGGTTAATAAAATCCTTGCCCTTGGCTGAGCCCTAACCCTAACCCTAGGCAGATAAATCAGCCTAGGTATAGGGATGGTGCCAAGGAAAAAGCTGTGAAAGC
Source organism: Ammospiza caudacuta (assembly GCF_027887145.1). Lineage (NCBI taxonomy): Eukaryota > Metazoa > Chordata > Aves > Passeriformes > Passerellidae > Ammospiza > Ammospiza caudacuta. The sequence goes on along the minus strand of NW_026683127.1, from coordinate 1,873,691 downwards.
TGCCATGTTGTTGCACTTTTGTACTCCCTTTGGGATGCCTTTCACAGCTGCCGTGTGCCTGGAGCTCAGGGCTTCCTGGTTTAAAAAACCATGTCCCTAGCTGAGACTGGAGGCAGGTAATTCAGCCTAGGCTTAGCAATGGTGCCAATGAAAACGTGTGGAGGCAGCCATTTTCTGGCACTTTTGTGCTCCCCTTGGGATGCCTTTCTCAGCTGCCGTGTGCCTGGAGCTCAGAGCTTGCTGGTTTAAAAAGCTCTACACCTAGGCGTAACCCTAACCCTAACCGTAACACTGGTCATTTAAATCAGCCTGGGTTTAGGAATTATCCCAAGGGAAAAGCTGTGGAGACAGCCATGTTGTGGCACTTTTGCGCTCCCCTTGGGATGCCTTTCACAGCTGCAGTGTGCTTGGAGCACAGGGCTTCCTGGTGGAAATAACCACAACTTTAGCCCAAACTGGAGACTTCTAAATCAGCCTTCGTTTCGGGACGTCCCCAAGGAAAAAGCTGTGGAGGCAGGCATGTTGAGGCACTTCTGCGCTCTTCTTGGGTAGTCCTTCGCAGCTGCTGTGCTCTTGGAACTCAGGGCTTTCTGGTTAAAAGAACACTAACCCTAGGCCTAACTCAAACCTTAAGCCTAGGAAGGAAAATCAGCCTATGATTCGGGATGGTCTCATGGAAATAGCAGTGGAGGCAGCCAAGTTGTGTCACTATTGCGCTCCCCTTGGGATGCCTTTAACAGCTGCAGTGTGCCTGGAGCACAGGGCTTCCTGGTTTTAAAAGTCCTAGGCCTAGGCCTAACAGTAACCCTAGGAAGGTAAATCAGCCGGGTATTAGAGTTCTTCCTAAGGAAAAAGCTGTGAAAGCAGCCATGTTGTGGCACTTCTGCGCTCCCCTTGGGATGGCTTTAACTGCTGCAGTGTGCCTGGAGCACAGGGCTTCCTGGTTTGAAAAGTCGTAGGCCTAGGCCTAACAGTAACCCTAGGAAGGTAAATCAGCCGGGTATTAGGGTTCTTCCTAAGGAAAAAGCTGTGAAAGCAGGCATGTTGTGGCACTTCTGCGCTCCCTTTGGGATGCCTTTGGCAGATGCAGTAAGCCTGGAACTCAGGGCTTCCTGGTTAAAAAAATCCTTGCCCTTGGCTGAGCCCTAACCCTAACCCTAGGCAGATAAATCAGCCTAGGTATAGGGATGGTGCCAAGGAAAAAGCTGTGAAAGCTGCCATGTTGTTGCACTTTTGTACTCCCTTTGGGATGCCTTTCACAGCTGCCGTGTGCCTGGAGCTCAGGGCTTCCTGGTTTAAAAAACCATGTCCCTAGCTGAGACTGGAGGCAGGTAATTCAGCCTAGGCTTAGCAATGGTGCCAATGAAAACGTGTGGAGGCAGCCATTTTCTGGCACTTTTGTGCTCCCCTTGGGATGCCTTTCACAGCTGCCGTGTGCCTGGAGCTCAGAGCTTGCTGGTTTAAAAAGCTCTACACCTAGGCGTAACCCTAACCCTAACCGTAACACTGGTCATTTAAATCAGCCTGGGTTTAGGAATTATCCCAAGGGAAAAGCTGTGGAGACAGCCATGTTGTGGCACTTTTGCGCTCCCCTTGGGATGCCTTTCACAGCTGCAGTGAGCTTGGAGCACAGGGCTTCCTGGTGTAAAAAACCACAACTTTAGCCCAAACTGGAGGCTTCTAAATCAGCCTTCGTTTCGGGATGTCCCCAAGGAAAAAGCTGTGGAGGCAGGCATGTTGAGGCACTTCTGCGCTCTTCTTGGGTAGTCCTTCGCAGCTGCTGTGTTCTTGGAACTCAGGGCTTTCTGGTTAAAAGAACACTAACCCTAGGCCTAACTCAAACCTTAAGCCTGGGAAGGAAAATCAGCCTATGATTCGGGATGGTCTCATGGAAATAGCAGTGGAGGCAGCCAAGTTGTGTCACTTTTGCGCTCCCCTTGGGATGCCTTTAACAGCTGCAGTGTGCCTGGAGCACAGGGCTTCCTGGTTTTAAAAGTCCTAGGCCTACGCCTAACAGTAACCCTAGGAAGGTAAATCAGCCGGGTATTAGGGTTCTTCCTAAGGAAAAAGCTGTGAAAGCAGCCATGTTGTGGCACTTCTGCGCTCCCCTTGGGATGCCTTTAACAGCTGCAGTGTGCCTGGAGCACAGGGCTTCCTGGTTTTAAAAGTCCTAGGCCTAAGCCTAACAGTAACCCTAGGAAGGTAAATCAGCCGGGTATTAGGGTTCTTCCTAAGGAAAAAGCTGTGAAAGCAGCCATGTTGTGGCACTTCTGCACTCCCTTTGGGATGCCTTTGGCAGATGCAGTAAGCCTGGAACTCAGGGCTTCCTGGTTAAAAAAATCCTTGCCCTTGGCTGAGCCCTAACCCTAACCCTAGGCAGATAAATCAGCCTAGGTATAGGGATGGTGCCAAGGAAAAAGCTGTGAAAGCTGCCATGTTGTTGCACTTTTGTACTCCCCTTGGGATGCCTTAAACAGCTGCCGTGTGCCTGGAGCTCAGGGCTTCCTGGTTTAAAAAACCATGTCCCTAGCTGAGACTGGAGGCAGGTAATTCAGCCTAGGCTTAGCAATGGTGCCAATAAAAACGTGTGGAGGCAGCCATTTTCTGGCACTTTTGTGCTCCCCTTGGGATGCCTTTCGCAGCTGCCGTGTGCCTGGAGCTCAGAGCTTGCTGGTTTAAAAAGCTCTACACCTAGGCGTAACCCTAACCCTAACCGTAACACTGGTCATTTAAATCAGCCTGGGTTTAGGAATTATCCCAAGGGAAAAGCTGTGGAGACAGCCATGTTGTGGCACTTTTGTGCTCCCCTTGGGATGCCTTTCACAGCTGCAGTGTGCTTGGAGCACAGGGCTTCCTGCTTTAAAAAACCACAACTTTAGCCCAAACTGGAGGCTTCTAAATCAGCCTTCGTTTCGGGACGTCCTCAAAGAAAAAGCTGTGGAGGCAGGCATGTTGAGGCACTTCTGCGCTCTTCTTGGGTAGTCCTTCGCAGCTGCTGTGCTCTTGGAACTCAGGGCTTTCTGGTTAAAAGAACACTAACCCTAGGCCTAACTCAAACCTTAAGCCTCGGAAGGAAAATCAGCCTATGATTCGGGATGGTCTCATGGAAATAGCAGTGGAGGCAGCCAAGTTGTGTCACTTTTGCGCTCCCCTTGGGATGCCTTTAACAGCTGCAGTGTGCCTGGAGCACAGGGCTTCCTGGTTTTAAAAGTCCTAGGCCTACGCCTAACAGTAACCCTAGGAAGGTAAATCAGCCGGGTATTAGGGTTCTTCCTAAGGAAAAAGCTGTGAAAGCAGCCATGTTGTGGCACTTCTGCGCTCCCCTTGGGATGCCTTTAACAGCTGCAGTGTGCCTGGAGCACAGGGCTTCCTGGTTTTAAAAGTCCTAGGCCTAAGCCTAACAGTAACCCTAGGAAGGTAAATCAGCCGGGTATTAGGGTTCTTCCTAAGGAAAAAGCTGTGAAAGCAGCCATGTTGTGGCACTTCTGCACTCCCTTTGGGATGCCTTTGGCAGATGCAGTAAGCCTGGAACTCAGGGCTTCCTGGTTAAAAAAATCCTTGCCCTTGGCTGAGCCCTAACCCTAACCCTAGGCAGATAAATCAGCCTAGGTATAGGGATGGTGCCAAGGAAAAAGCTGTGAAAGCTGCCATGTTGTTGCACTTTTGTACTCCCCTTGGGATGCCTTAAACAGCTGCCGTGTGCCTGGAGCTCAGGGCTTCCTGGTTTAAAAAACCATGTCCCTAGCTGAGACTGGAGGCAGGTAATTCAGCCTAGGCTTAGCAATGGTGCCAATAAAAACGTGTGGAGGCAGCCATTTTCTGGCACTTTTGTGCTCCCCTTGGGATGCCTTTCGCAGCTGCCGTGTGCCTGGAGCTCAGAGCTTGCTGGTTTAAAAAGCTCTACACCTAGGCGTAACCCTAACCCTAACCGTAACACTGGTCATTTAAATCAGCCTGGGTTTAGGAATTATCCCAAGGGAAAAGCTGTGGAGACAGCCATGTTGTGGCACTTTTGTGCTCCCCTTGGGATGCCTTTCACAGCTGCAGTGTGCTTGGAGCACAGGGCTTCCTGGTGTAAAAAACCACAACTTTAGCCCAAACTGGAGGCTTCTAAATCAGCCTTCGTTTCGGGACGTCCTCAAAGAAAAAGCTGTGGAGGCAGGCATGTTGAGGCACTTCTGCGCTCTTCTTGGGTAGTCCTTCGCAGCTGCTGTGTTCTTGGAACTCAGGGCTTTCTGGTTAAAAGAACACTAACCCTAGGCCTAACTCAAACCTTAAGCCTAGGAAGGAAAATCAGCCTATGATTCGGGATGGTCTCATGGAAATAGCAGTGGAGGCAGCCAAGTTGTGTCACTTTTGCGCTCCCCTTGGGATGCCTTTAACAGCTGCAGTGTGCCTGGAGCACAGAGCTTCCTGGTTTTAAAAGTCCTAGGCCTAAGCCTAACAGTAACCCTAGGAAGGTAAATCAGCCGGCTATTAGGGTTCTTCCTAAGGAAAAAGCTGTGAAAGCAGCCATGTTGTGGACCTTCTGCGCTCCCTTTGGGATGCCTTTGGCAGATGCAGTAAGCCTGGAACTCAGGGCTTCCTGGTTAAAAAAATCCTTGCCCTTGGCTGAGCCCTAACCCTAACCCTAGGCAGATAAATCAGCCTAGGTATAGGGATGGTGCCAAGGAAAAAGCTGTGAAAGCTGCCATGTTGTTGCACTTTTGTACTCCCCTTGAGATGCCTTTCACAGCTGCCAAGTGCCTGGAGCTCAGTGCTTCCTGGTTTAAAAAACCATGTCCCTAGCTGAGACTGGAGGCAGGTAATTCAGCCTAGGCTTAGCAATGGTGCCAATGAAAACGTGTGGAGGCAGCCATTTTCTGGCACTTTTGTGCTCCCCTTGGGAGTCCTTTCACAGCTGCCGTGTGCCTGGAGCTCAGAGCTTGCTGGTTTAAAAAGCTCTACACCTAGGCGTAACCCTAACTCTAACCGTAACACTGGTCATTTAAATCAGCCTGGGTTTAGGAATTATCCCAAGGGAAAAGCTGTGGAGACAGCCATGTTGTGGCACTTTTGCGCTCCCCTTGGGATGCCTTTCACAGCTGCAGTGTGCTTAGAGCACAGGGCTTCCTGGTGTAAAAAACCACAACGTTAGCCCAAACTGGAGGCTTCGAAATCAGCCTTCGTTTCGGGACGTCCCCAAGGAAAAAGCTGTGGAGGCAGGCATGTTGAGGCACTTCTGCGCTCTTCTTGGGTAGTCCTTCGCAGCTGCTGTGTTCTTGGAACTCAGGGCTTTCTGGTTAAAAGAACACTAACCCTAGGCCTAACTCAAACCTTAAGCCTAGGAAGGAAAATCAGCCTATGATTGGGGATGGTCTCATGGAAATAGCAGTGGAGGCAGCCAAGTTGTGTCACTTTTGTGCTCCCCTTGGGATGCCTTTAACAGCTGCAGTGTGCCTGGAGCACAGGGCTTCCTGGTTTTAAAAGTCCTAGGCCTAAGCCTAACAGTAACCCTAGGAAGGTAAATCAGCCGGGTATTAGGGTTCCTCCTAAGGAAAAAGCTGTGAAAGCAGCCATGTTGTGGCACTTCTGCGCTCCCCTTGGGATGCCTTTAACAGCTGCAGTGTGCCTGGAGCACAGGGCTTCCTGGTTTTAAAAGTCCTAGGCCTAGGCCTAACAGTAACCCTAGGAAGGTAAATCAGCCGGGTATTAGGGTTCTTCCTAAGGAAAAAGCTGTGAGAGCAGCCGTGTTGTGGCACTTCTGCACTCCCTTTGGGATGCCTTTTGCAGATGCAGTAAGCCTGGAACTCAGGGCTTCCTGGTTAAAAAAATCCTTGCCCTTGGCTGAGCCCTAACCCTAACCCTAGGCAGATAAATCAGCCTAGGTATAGGGATGGTGCCAAGGAAAAAGCTGTGAAAGCTGCCATGTTGTTGCACTTTTGTACTCCCCTTGGGATGCCTTTCACAGCTGCCGTGTGCCTGGAGCTCAGGGCTTCCTGGTTTAAAAAACCATGTCCCTAGCTGAGACTGGAGGCAGGTGATTCAGCCTAGGCTTAGCAATGGTGCCAATGAAAACGTGTGGAGGCAGCCATTTTCTGGCACTTTTGTGCTCCCCTTGGGATGCCTTTCGCAGCTGCCGTGTGCCTGGAGCTCAGAGCTTGCTGGTTTAAAAAGCTCTACACCTAGGCGTATCCCTAAACCTAACCGTAACACTGGTCATTTAAATCAGCCTGGGTTTAGGAATTATCCCAAGGGAAAAGCTGTGGAGACAGCCATGTTGTGGCACTTTTGCGCTCCCCTTGGGATGCCTTTCACAGCTGCAGTGAGCTTGGAGCACAGGGCTTCCTGGTGTAAAAAACCACAACTTTAGCCCAAACTGGAGGCTTCTAAATCAGCCTTCGTTTCGGGATGTCCCCAAGGAAAAAGCTGTGGAGGCTGGCATGTTGAGGCACTTCTGCGCTCTTCTTGGGTAGTCCTTCGCAGCTGCTGTGTTCTTCGAACTCAGGGCTTTCTGGGTAAAAGAACACTAACCCTAGGCCTAACTCAAACCTTAAGCCTGGGAAGGAAAATCAGCCTATGATTCGGGATGGTCTCATGGAAATAGCAGTGGAGGCAGCCAAGTTGTGTCACTTTTGCGCACCCCTTGGGATGCCTTTAACAGCTGCAGTGTGCCTGGAGCACAGGGCTTCCTGGTTTTAAAAGTCCTAGGCCTAAGCCTAACAGTAACCCTAGGAAGGTAAGTCAGCCGGGTATTAGGGTTCTTCCTAAGGAAAAAGCTGTGAAAGCAGCCATGTTGTGGACCTTCTGCGCTCCCTTTGGGATGCCTTTGGCAGATGCAGTAAGCCTGGAACTCAGGGCTTCCTGGTTAAAAAAATCCTAGCCCTTGGCTGAGCCCTAACCCTAACCCTAGGCAGATAAATCAGCCTAGGTATAGGGATGGTGCCAAGGAAAAAGCTGTGAAAGCTGCCATGTTGTTGCACTTTTGTACTCCCTTTGGGATGCCTTTCACCGCTGCCGTGTGCCTGGAGCTCAGTGCTTCCTGGTTTAAAAAACCATGTCCCTAGCTGAGACTGGAGGCAGGTAATTCAGCCTAGGCTTAGCAATGGTGCCAATGAAAACGTGTGGAGGCAGCCATTTTCTGGCACTTTTGTGCTCCCCTTGGGATGCCTTTCACAGCTGCCGTGTGCCTGGAGCTCAGAGCTTGCTGGTTTAAAAAGCTCTACACCTAGGCGTAACCCTAACCCTAACCGTAACACTGGTCATTTAAATCAGCCTGGGTTTAGGAATTATCCCAAGGGAAAAGCTGTGGAGACAGCCATGTTGTGGCACTTTTGCGCTCCCCTTGGGATGCCTTTCACAGCTGCAGTGTGCTTGGAGCACAGGGCTTCCTGGTGTAAAAAACCACAACTTTAGCCCAAACTGGAGGCTTCTAAATCAGCCTTCGTTTCGGGACGTCCCCAAGGAAAAAGCTGTGGAGGCAGGCATGTTGAGGCACTTCTGCGCTCTTCTTGGGTAGTCCTTCGCAGCTGCTGTGTTCTTGGAACTCAGGGCTTTCTGGTTAAAAGAACACTAACCCTAGGCCTAACTCAAACCTTAAGCCTGGGAAGGAAAATCAGCCTATGATTCGGGATGGTCTCATGGAAATAGCAGTGGAGGCAGCCAAGTTGTGTCACTTTTGCGCTCCCCTTGGGATGCCTTTAACAGCTGCAGTGTTCCTGGAGCACAGGGCTTCCTGGTTTTAAAAGTCCTAGGCCTAAGCCTAACAGTAACCCTAGGAAGGTAAATCAGCCGGGTATTAGGGTTCCTCCTAAGGAAAAAGCTGTGAAAGCAGCCATGTTGTGGCACTTCTGCGCTCCCCTTGGGATGCCTTTAACAGCTGCAGTGTGCCTGGAGCACAGGGCTTCCTGGTTTTAAAAGTCCTAGGCCTAGGCCTAACAGTAACACTAGGAAGGTAAATCAGCCGGGTATTAGGGTTCTTCCTAAGGAAAAAGCTGTGAGAGCAGCCGTGTTGTGGCACTTCTGCACTCCCTTTGGGATGCCTTTTGCAGATGCAGTAAGCCTGGAACTCAGGGCTTCCTGGTTAAAAAAATCCTTGCCCTTGGGTGAGCCCTAACCCTAACCCTAGGCAGATAAATCAGCCTAGGTATAGGGATGGTGCCAAGGAAAAAGCTGTGAAAGCTGCCATGTTGTTGCACTTTTGTACTCCCCTTGGGATGCCTTAAACAGCTGCCGTGTGCCTGGAGCTCAGGGCTTCCTGGTTTAAAAAACCATGTCCCTAGCTGAGACTGGAGGCAGGTGATTCAGCCTAGGCTTAGCAATGGTGCCAATGAAAACGTGTGGAGGCAGCCATTTTCTGGCACTTTTGTGCTCCCCTTGGGATGCCTTTCGCAGCTGCCGTGTGCCTGGAGCTCAGAGCTTGCTGGTTTAAAAAGCTCTACACCTAGGCGTATCCCTAAACCTAACCGTAACACTGGTCATTTAAATCAGCCTGGGTTTAGGAATTATCCCAAGGGAAAAGCTGTGGAGACAGCCATGTTGTGGCACTTTTGCGCTCCCCTTGGGATGCCTTTCACAGCTGCAGTGAGCTTGGAGCACAGGGCTTCCTGGTGTAAAAAACCACAACTTTAGCCCAAACTGGAGGCTTCTAAATCAGCCTTCGTTTCGGGATGTCCCCAAGGAAAAAGCTGTGGAGGCTGGCATGTTGAGGCACTTCTGCGCTCTTCTTGGGTAGTCCTTCGCAGCTGCTGTGTTCTTCGAACTCAGGGCTTTCTGGGTAAAAGAACACTAACCCTAGGCCTAACTCAAACCTTAAGCCTGGGAAGGAAAATCAGCCTATGATTCGGGATGGTCTCATGGAAATAGCAGTGGAGGCAGCCAAGTTGTGTCACTTTTGCGCACCCCTTGGGATGCCTTTAACAGCTGCAGTGTGCCTGGAGCACAGGGCTTCCTGGTTTTAAAAGTCCTAGGCCTAAGCCTAACAGTAACCCTAGGAAGGTAAATCAGCCGGGTATTAGGGTTCTTCCTAAGGAAAAAGCTGTGAAAGCAGCCATGTTGTGGACCTTCTGCGCTCCCTTTGGGATGCCTTTGGCAGATGCAGTAAGCCTGGAACTCAGGGCTTCCTGGTTAAAAAAATCCTAGCCCTTGGCTGAGCCCTAACCCTAACCCTAGGCAGATAAATCAGCCTAGGTATAGGGATGGTGCCAAGGAAAAAGCTGTGAAAGCTGCCATGTTGTTGCACTTTTGTACTCCCCTTGGGATGCCTTTCACCGCTGCCGTGTGCCTGGAGCTCAGGGCTTCCTGGTTTAAAAAACCATGTCCCTAGCTGAGACTGGAGGCAGGTGATTCAGCCTAGGCTTAGCAATGGTGCCAATGAAAACGTGTGGAGGCAGCCATTTTCTGGCACTTTTGTGCTCCCCTTGGGATGCCTTTCACAGCTGCCGTGTGCCTGGAGCTCAGAGCTTGCTGGTTTAAAAAGCTCTACACCTAGGCGTAACCCTAACCCTAACCGTAACACTGGTCATTTAAATCAGCCTGGGTTTAGGAATTATCCCAAGGGAAAAGCTGTGGAGACAGCCATGTTGTGGCACTTTTGCGCTCCCCTTGGGATGCCTTTCACAGCTGCAGTGTGCTTGGAGCACAGGGCTTCCTGGTGTAAAAAACCACAACTTTAGCCCAAACTGGAGGCTTCTAAATCAGCCTTCGTTTCGGGATGTCCCCAAGGAAAAAGCTGTGGAGGCAGGCATGTTGAGGCACTTCTGCGCTCTTCTTGGGTAGTCCTTCGCAGCTGCTGTGTTCTTGGAACTCAGGGCTTTCTGGTTAAAAGAACACTAACCCTAGGCCTAACTCAAACCTTAAGCCTGGGAAGGAAAATCAGCCTATGATTCGGGATGGTCTCATGGAAATAGCAGTGGAGGCAGCCAAGTTGTGTCACTTTTGCGCTCCCCTTGGGATGCCTTTAACAGCTGCAGTGTTCCTGGAGCACAGGGCTTCCTGGTTTTAAAAGTCCTAGGCCTAAGCCTAACAGTAACCCTAGGAAGGTAAATCAGCCAGGTATTAGGGTTCCTCCTAAGGAAAAAGCTGTGAAAGCAGCCATGTTGTGGCACTTCTGCGCTCCCCTTGGGATGCCTTTAACAGCTGCAGTGTGCCTGGAGCACAGGGCTTCCTGGTTTTAAAAGTCCTAGGCCTAGGCCTAACAGTAACACTAGGAAGGTAAATCAGCCGGGTATTAGGGTTCTTCCTAAGGAAAAAGCTGTGAGAGCAGCCGTGTTGTGGCACTTCTGCACTCCCTTTGGGATGCCTTTTGCAGATGCAGTAAGCCTGGAACTCAGGGCTTCCTGGTTAAAAAAATCCTTGCCCTTGGGTGAGCCCTAACCCTAACCCTAGGCAGATAAATCAGCCTAGGTATAGGGATGGTGCCAAGGAAAAAGCTGTGAAAGCTGCCATGTTGTTGCACTTTTGTACTCCCCTTGGGATGCCTTAAACAGCTGCCGTGTGCCTGGAGCTCAGGGCTTCCTGGTTTAAAAAACCATGTCCCTAGCTGAGACTGGAGGCAGGTAATTCAGCCTAGGCTTAGCAATGGTGCCAATGAAAACGTGTGGAGGCAGCCATTTTCTGGCACTTTTGTGCTCCCCTTGGGATGCCTTTCGCAGCTGCCGTGTGCCTGGAGCTCAGAGCTTGCTGGTTTAAAAAGCTCTACACCTAGGCGTATCCCTAAACCTAACCGTAACACTGGTCATTTAAATCAGCCTGGGTTTAGGAATTATCCCAAGGGAAAAGCTGTGGAGACAGCCATGTTGTGGCACTTTTGCGCTCCCCTTGGGATGCCTTTCACAGCTGCAGTGAGCTTGGAGCACAGGGCTTCCTGGTGTAAAAAACCACAACTTTAGACCAAACTGGAGGCTTCTAAATCAGCCTTCGTTTCGGGACGTCCCCAAGGAAAAAGCTGTGGAGGCAGGAATGTTGAGGCACTTCTGCGCTCTTCTTGGGTAGTCCTTCGCAGCTGCTGTGCTCTTGGAACTCAGGGCTTTCTGGTTAAAAGAACACTAACCCTAGGCCTAACTCAAACCTTAAGCCTAGGAAGGAAAATCAGCCTATGATTCGGGATGGTCTCATGGAAATAGCAGTGGAGGCAGCCAAGTTGTGTCACTTTTGCGCTCCCCTTGGGATGCCTTTAACAGCTGCAGTGTGCCTGGAGCACAGGGCTTCCTGGTTTAAAAGTCCTAGGCCTAAGCCTAACAGTAACCCTAGGAAGGTAAATCAGCCGGGTATTAGGGTTCTTCCTAAGGAAAAAGCTGTGAAAGCAGCCATGTTGTGGACCTTCTGCGCTCCCTTTGGGATGCCTTTGGCAGATGCAGTAAGCCTGGAACTCAGGGCTTCCTGGTTAAAAAATCCTAGCCCTAGGCTGAGCCCTAACCCTAACCCTAGGCAGATAAATCAGCCTAGGTATAGGGATGGTGCCAAGGAAAAAGCTGTGAAAGCTGCCATGTTGTTGCACTTTTGCACTCCCCTTGGGATGCCTTTCACAGCTGCCGTGTGCCTGGAGCTCAGGGCTTCCTGGTTTAAAAAACCATGTCCCTAGCTGAGACTGGAGGCAGGTAATTCAGCCTAGGCTTAGCAATGGTGCCAATGAAAACGTGTGGAGGCAGCCATTTTCTGGCACTTTTGTGCTCCCCTTGGGATGCCTTTCACAGCTGCCGTGTGCCTGGAGCTCAGAGCTTGCTGGTTTAAAAAGCTCTACACCTAGGCGTAACCCTAACCCTAACCGTAACACTGGTCATTTAAATCAGCCTGGGTTTAGGAATTATCCCAAGGGAAAAGCTGTGGAGACAGCCATGTTGTGGCACTTTTGCGCTCCCCTTGGGATGCCTTTCACAGCTGCAGTGAGCTTGGAGCACAGGGCTTCCTGGTGTAAAAAACCACAACTTTAGCCCAAACTGGAGGCTTCTAAATCAGCCTTCGTTTCGGGATGTCCCCAAGGAAAAAGCTGTGGAGGCAGGCATGTTGAGGCACTTCTGCGCTCTTCTTGGGTAGTCCTTCGCAGCTGCTGTGTTCTTGGAACTCAGGGCTTTCTGGTTAAAAGAACACTAACCCTAGGCCTAACTCAAACCTTAAGCCTGGGAAGGAAAATCAGCCTATGATTCGGGATGGTCTCATGGAAATAGCAGTGGAGGCAGCCAAGTTGTGTCACTTTTGCGCTCCCCTTGGGATGCCTTTAACAGCTGCAGTGTTCCTGGAGCACAGGGCTTCCTGGTTTTAAAAGTCCTAGGCCTAAGCCTAACAGTAACCCTAGGAAGGTAAATCAGCCGGGTATTAGGGTTCCTCCTAAGGAAAAAGCTGTGAAAGCAGCCATGTTGTGGCACTTCTGCGCTCCCCTTGGGATGCCTTTAACAGCTGCAGTGTGCCTGGAGCACAGGGCTTCCTGGTTTTAAAAGTCCTAGGCCTAGGCCTAACAGTAACACTAGGAAGGTAAATCAGCCGGGTATTAGGGTTCTTCCTAAGGAAAAAGCTGTGAGAGCAGCCGTGTTGTGGCACTTCTGCACTCCCTTTGGGATGCCTTTTGCAGATGCAGTAAGCCTGGAACTCAGGGCTTCCTGGTTAAAAAAATCCTTGCCCTGGGCTGAGCCCTAACCCTAACCCTAGGCAGATAAATCAGCCTAGGTATAGGGATGGTGCCAAGGAAAAAGCTGTGAAAGCTGCCATGTTGTTGCACTTTTGTACTCCCCTTGGGATGCCTTAAACAGCTGCCGTGTGCCTGGAGCTCAGGGCTTCCTGGTTTAAAAAACCATGTCCCTAGCTGAGACTGGAGGCAGGTGATTCAGCCTAGGCTTAGCAATGGTGCCAATGAAAACGTGTGGAGGCAGCCATTTTCTGGCACTTTTGTGCTCCCCTTGGGATGCCTTTCGCAGCTGCCGTGTGCCTGGAGCTCAGAGCTTGCTGGTTTAAAAAGCTCTACACCTAGGCGTATCCCTAAACCTAACCGTAACACTGGTCATTTAAATCAGCCTGGGTTTAGGAATTATCCCAAGGGAAAAGCTGTGGAGACAGCCATGTTGTGGCACTTTTGCGCTCCCCTTGGGATGCCTTTCACAGCTGCAGTGAGCTTGGAGCACAGGGCTTCCTGGTGTAAAAAACCACAACTTTAGCCCAAACTGGAGGCTTCTAAATCAGCCTTCGTTTCGGGATGTCCCCAAGGAAAAAGCTGTGGAGGCTGGCATGTTGAGGCACTTCTGCGCTCTTCTTGGGTAGTCCTTCGCAGCTGCTGTGTTCTTGGAACTCAGGGCTTTCTGGGTAAAAGAACACTAACCCTAGGCCTAACTCAAACCTTAAGCCTGGGAAGGAAAATCAGCCTATGATTCGGGATGGTCTCATGGAAATAGCAGTGGAGGCAGCCAAGTTGTGTCACTTTTGCGCTCCCCTTGGGATGCCTTTAACAGCTGCAGTGTGCCTGGAGCACAGGGCTTCCTGGTTTTAAAAGTCCTAGGCCTAAGCCTAACAGTAACCCTAGGAAGGTAAATCAGCCGGGTATTAGGGTTCTTCCTAAGGAAAAAGCTGTGAAAGCAGCCATGTTGTGGACCTTCTGCGCTCCCTTTGGGATGCCTTTGGCAGATGCAGTAAGCCTGGAACTCAGGGCTTCCTGGTTAAAAAAATCCTAGCCCTTGGCTGAGCCCTAACCCTAACCCTAGGCAGATAAATCAGCCTAGGTATAGGGATGGTGCCAAGGAAAAAGCTGTGAAAGCTGCCATGTTGTTGCACTTTTGTACTCCCTTTGGGATGCCTTTCACCGCTGCCGTGTGCCTGGAGCTCAGGGCTTCCTGGTTTAAAAAACCATGTCCCTAGCTGAGACTGGAGGCAGGTAATTCAGCCTAGGCTTAGCAATGGTGCCAATGAAAACGTGTGGAGGCAGCCATTTTCTGGCACTTTTGTGCTCCCCTTGGGATGCCTTTCGCAGCTGCCGTGTGCCTGGAGCTCAGAGCTTGCTGGTTTAAAAAGCTCTACACCTAGGCGTAACCCTAACCCTAACCGTAACACTGGTCATTTAAATCAGCCTGGGTTTAGGAATTATCCCAAGGGAAAAGCTGTGGAGACAGCCATGTTGTGGCACTTTTGCGCTCCCCTTGGGATGCCTTTCACAGCTGCAGTGTGCTTAGAGCACAGGGCTTCCTGGTGTAAAAAACCACAACTTTAGCCCAAACTGGAGGCTTCTAAATCAGCCTTCGTTTCGGGACGTCCCCAAGGAAAAAGCTGTGGAGGCAGGCATGTTGAGGCACTTCTGCGCTCTTCTTGGGTAGTCCTTCGCAGCTGCTGTGCTCTTGGAACTCAGGGCTTTCTGGTTAAAAGAACACTAACCCTAGGCCTAACTCAAACCTTAAGCCTAGGAAGGAAAATCAGCCTATGATTCGGGATGGTCTCATGGAAATAGCAGTGGAGGCAGCCAAGTTGTGTCACTTTTGCGCTCCCCTTGGGATGCCTTTAACAGCTGCAGTGTGCCTGGAGCACAGGGCTTCCTGGTTTTAAAAGTCCTAGGCCTAAGCCTAACAGTAACCCTAGGAAGGTAAATCAGCCGGGTATTAGGGTTCTTCCTAAGGAAAAAGCTGTGAAAGCAGCCATGTTGTGGCACTTCTGCGCTCCCTTTGGGATGCCTTTGGCAGATGCAGTGTGCCTGGAACTCAGGGCTTCCTGGTTAAAAAATCCTAGCCCTTGGCTGAGACCTAACCCTAACCCTAGGCAGATAAATCAGCCTAGGTATAGGGATGGTGCCAAGGAAAAAGCTGTGAAAGCTGCCATGTTGTTGCACTTTTGCACTCCCCTTGGGATGCCTTAAACAGCTGCCGTGTGCCTGGAGCTCAGGGCTTCCTGGTTTAAAAAACCATGTCCCTAGCTGAGACTGGAGGCAGGTAATTCAGCCTAGGCTTAGCAATGGTGCCAATGAAAACGTGTGGAGGCAGCCATTTTCTGGCACTTTTGTGCTCCCCTTGGGATGCCTTTCACAGCTGCCGTGTGCCTGGAGCTCAGAGCTTGCTGGTTTAAAAAGCTCTACACCTAGGCGTAACCCTAACCCTAACCGTAACACTGGTCATTTAAATCAGCCTGGGTTTAGGAATTATCCCAAGGGAAAAGCTGTGGAGACAGCCATGTTGTGGCACTTTTGCGCTCCCCTTGGGATGCCTTTCACAGCTGCAGTGAGCTTGGAGCACAAAGCTTCCTGGTGTAAAAAACCACAACTTTAGCCCAAACTGGAGGCTTCTAAATCAGCCTTCGTTTCGGGATGTCCCCAAGGAAAAAGCTGTGGAGGCAGGAATGTTGAGGCACTTCTGCGCTCTTCTTGGGTAGTCCTTCGCAGCTGCTGTGTTCTTGGAACTCAGGGCTTTCTGGTTAAAAGAACACTAACCCTAGGCCTAACTCAAACCTTAAGCCTGGGAAGGAAAATCAGCCTATGATTCGGGATGGTCTCATGGAAATAGCAGTGGAGGCAGCCAAGTTGTGTCACTTTTGCGCTCCCCTTGGGATGCCTTTAACAGCTGCAGTGTGCCTGGAGCACAGGGCTTCCTGGTTTTAAAAGTCCTAGGCCTAAGCCTAACAGTAACCCTAGGAAGGTAAATCAGCCAGGTATTAGGGTTCCTCCTAAGGAAAAAGGTGTGAAAGCAGCCATGTTGTGGCACTTCTGCGCTCCCCTTGGGATGCCTTTAACAGCTGCAGTGTGCCTGGAGCACAGGGCTTCCTGGTTTTAAAAGTCCTAGGCCTAAGCCTAACAGTAACCCTAGGAAGGTAAATCAGCCGGGTATTAGGGTTCTTCCTAAGGAAAAAGCTGTGAAAGCAGCCATGTTGTGGCACTTCTGCACTCCCTTTGGGATGCCTTTGGCAGATGCAGTAAGCCTGGAACTCAGGGCTTCCTGGTTAAAAAAATCCTTGCCCTTGGCTGAGCCCTAACCCTAACCCTAGGCAGATAAATCAGCCTAGGTATAGGGATGGTGCCAAGGAAAAAGCTGTGAAAGCTGCCATGTTGTTGCACTTTTGTACTCCCCTTGGGATGCCTTAAACAGCTGCCGTGTGCCTGGAGCTCAGGGCTTCCTGGTTTAAAAAACCATGTCCCTAGCTGAGACTGGAGGCAGGTAATTCAGCCTAGGCTTAGCAATGGTGCCAATAAAAACATGTGGAGGCAGCCATTTTCTGGCACTTTTGTGCTCCCCTTGGGATGCCTTTTGCAGCTGCCGTGTGCCTGGAGCTCAGAGCTTGCTGGTTTAAAAAGCTCTACACCTAGGCATAACCCTAACCCTAACCGTAACACTGGTCATTTAAATCAGCCTGGGTTTAGGAATTATCCCAAGGGAAAAGCTGTGGAGACAGCCATGTTGTGGCACTTTTGCGCTCCCCTTGGGATGCCTTTCACAGCTGCAGTGTGCTTGGAGCACAGGGCTTCCTGGTGTAAAAAACCACAACTTTAGCCCAAACTGGAGGCTTCTAAATCAGCCTTCGTTTCGGGACGTCCTCAAAGAAAAAGCTGTGGAGGCAGGCATGTTGAGGCACTTCTGCGCTCTTCTTGGGTAGTACTTCGCAGCTGCTGTGTTCTTGGAACTCAGGGCTTTCTGGTTAAAAGAACACTAACCCTAGGCCTAACTCAAACCTTAAGCCTAGGAAGGAAAATCAGCCTATGATTCGGGATGGTCTCATGGAAATAGCAGTGGAGGCAGCCAAGTTGTGTCACTTTTGCGCTCCCCTTGGGATGCCTTTAACAGCTGCAGTGTGCCTGGAGCACAGAGCTTCCTGGTTTTAAAAGTCCTAGGCCTAAGCCTAACAGTAACCCTAGGAAGGTAAATCAGCCGGGTATTAGGGTTCTTCCTAAGGAAAAAGCTGTGAAAGCAGCCATGTTGTGGACCTTCTGCGCTCCCTTTGGGATGCCTTTGGCAGATGCAGTAAGCCTGGAACTCAGGGCTTCCTGGTTAAAAAAATCCTTGCCCTTGGCTGAGCCCTAACGCTAACCCTAGGCAGATAAATCAGCCTAGGTATAGGGATGGTGCCAAGGAAAAAGCTGTGAAAGCTGCCATGTTGTTGCACTTTTGTACTCCCCTTGAGATGCCTTTCACAGCTGCCAAGTGCCTGGAGCTCAGTGCTTCCTGGTTTAAAAAACCATGTCCCTAGCTGAGACTGGAGGCAGGTAATTCAGCCTAGGCTTAGCAATGGTGCCAATGAAAACGTGTGGAGGCAGCCATTTTCTGGCACTTTTGTGCTCCCCTTGGGAGTCCTTTCACAGCTGCCGTGTGCCTGGAGCTCAGAGCTTGCTGGTTTAAAAAGCTCTACACCTAGGCGTAACCCTAACTCTAACCGTAACACTGGTCATTTAAATCAGCCTGGGTTTAGGAATTATCCCAAGGGAAAAGCTGTGGAGACAGCCATGTTGTGGCACTTTTGTGCTCCCCTTGGGATGCCTTTCACAGCTGCAGTGTGCTTAGAGCACAGGGCTTCCTGGTGTAAAAAACCACAACTTTAGCCCAAACTGGAGGCTTCTAAATCAGCCTTCGTTTCGGGACGTCCCCAAGGAAAAAGCTGTGGAGGCAGGCATGTTGAGGCACTTCTGCGCTCTTCTTGGGTAGTCCTTCGCAGCTGCTGTGTTCTTGGAACTCAGGGCTTTCTGGTTAAAAGAACACTAACCCTAGGCCTAACTCAAACCTTAAGCCTAGGAAGGAAAATCAGCCTATGATTGGGGATGGTCTCATGGAAATAGCAGTGGAGGCAGCCAAGTTGTGTCACTTTTGCGCTCCCCTTGGGATGCCTTTAACAGCTGCAGTGTGCCTGGAGCACAGGGCTTCCTGGTTTTAAAAGTCCTAGGCCTAAGCCTAACAGTAACCCTAGGAAGGTAAATCAGCCGGGTATTAGGGTTCTTCCTAAGGAAAAAGCTGTGAAAGCAGCCATGTTGTGGACCTTCTGCGCTCCCTTTGGGATGCCTTTGGCAGATGCAGTAAGCCTGGAACTCAGGGCTTCCTGGTTAAAAAATCCTAGCCCTTGGCTGAGCCCTAACCCTAACCCTAGGCAGATAAATCAGCCTAGGTATAGGGATGGTGCCAAGGAAAAAGCTGTGAAAGCTGCCATGTTGTTGCACTTTTGTACTCCCTTTGGGATGCCTTTCACAGCTGCCGTGTGCCTGGAGCTCAGGGCTTCCTGGTTTAAAAAACCATGTCCCTAGCTGAGACTGGAGGCAGGTAATTCAGCCTAGGCTTAGCAATGGTGCCAATGAAAACGTGTGGAGGCAGCCATTTTCTGGCACTTTTGTGCTCCCCTTGGGATGCCTTTCACAGCTGCCGTGTGCCTGGAGCTCAGAGCTTGCTGGTTTAAAAAGCTCTACACCTAGGCGTAACCCTAACCCTAACCGTAACACTGGTCATTTAAATCAGCCTGGTTTTAGGAATTATCCCAAGGGAAAAGCTGTGGAGACAGCCATGTTGTGGCACTTTTGCGCTCCCCTTGGGATGCCTTTCACAGCTGCAGTGTGCTTGGAGCACAGGGCTTCCTGGTGTAAAAAACCACAACTTTAGCCCAAACTGGAGGCTTCTAAATCAGCCTTCGTTTCGGGATGTCCCCAAGGAAAAAGCTGTGGAGGCAGGCATGTTGAGGCACTTCTGCGCTCTTCTTGGGTAGTCCTTCGCAGCTGCTGTGTTCTTGGAACTCAGGGCTTTCTGGTTAAAAGAACACTAACCCTAGGCCTAACTCAAACCTTAAGCCTGGGAAGGAAAATCAGCCTATGATTCGGGATGGTCTCATGGAAATAGCAGTGGAGGCAGCCAAGTTGTGTCACTTTTGCACTCCCCTTGGGATGCCTTTAACAGCTGCAGTGTGCCTGGAGCACAGGGCTTCCTGGTTTAAAAGTCCTAGGCCTAAGCCTAACAGTAACCCTAGGAAGGTAAATCAGCCGGGTATTAGGGTTCTTCCTAAGGAAAAAGCTGTGAAAGCAGCCATGTTGTGGACCTTCTGCGCTCCCCTTGGGATGCCTTTAACAGCTGCAGTAAGCCTGGAACTCAGGGCTTCCTGGTTAAAAAAATCCTAGCCCTTGGCTGAGCCCTAACCCTAACCCTAGGCAGATAAATCAGCCTAGGTATAGGGATGGTGCCAAGGAAAAAGCTGTGAAAGCTGCCATGTTGTTGCACTTTTGTACTCCCTTTGGGATGCCTTTCACCGCTGCCGTGTGCCTGGAGCTCAGGGCTTCCTGGTTTAAAAAACCATGTCCCTAGCTGAGACTGGAGGCAGGTAATTCAGCCTAGGCTTAGCAATGGTGCCAATGAAAACGTGTGGAGGCAGCCATTTTCTGGCACTTTTGTGCTCCCCTTGGGATGCCTTTCGCAGCTGCCGTGTGCCTGGAGCTCAGAGCTTGCTGGTTTAAAAAGCTCTACACCTAGGCGTAACCCTAACCCTAACCGTAACACTGGTCATTTAAATCAGCCTGGGTTTAGGAATTATCCCAAGGGAAAAGCTGTGGAGACAGCCATGTTGTGGCACTTTTGCGCTCCCCTTGGGATGCCTTTCACAGCTGCAGTGTGCTTGGAGCACAGGGCTTCCTGGTGTAAAAAACCACAACTTTAGCCCAAACTGGAGGCTTCTAAATCAGCCTTCGTTTCGGGACGTCCCCAAGGAAAAAGCTGTGGAGGCAGGCATGTTGAGGCACTTCTGCGCTCTTCTTGGGTAGTCCTTCGCAGCTGCTGTGCTCTTGGAACTCAGGGCTTTCTGGTTAAAAGAACACTAACCCTAGGCCTAACTCAAACCTTAAGCCTGGGAAGGAAAATCAGCCTATGATTCGGGATGGTCTCATGGAAATAGCAGTGGAGGCAGCCAAGTTGTGTCACTTTTGCGCTCCCCTTGGGATGCCTTTAACAGCTGCAGTGTGCCTGGAGCACAGGGCTTCCTGGTTTTAAAAGTCCTAGGCCTAAGCCTAACAGTAACCCTAGGAAGGTAAATCAGCCGGGTATTAGGGTTCTTCCTAAGGAAAAAGCTATGAAAGCAGCCATGTTGTGGCACTTCTGCGCTCCCTTTGGGATGCCTTTGGCAGATGCAGTGTGCCTGGAACTCAGGGCTTCCTGTTTAAAAAATCCTAGCCCTTGGCTGAGACCTAACCCTAACCCTAGGCAGATAAATCAGCCTAGGTATAGGGATGGTGCCAAGGAAAAAGCTGTGAAAGCTGCCATGTTGTTGCACTTTTGTACTCCCCTTGGGATGCCTTAAACAGCTGCCGTGTGCCTGGAGCTCAGGGCTTCCTGGTTTAAAAAACCATGTCCCTAGCTGAGACTGGAGGCAGGTAATTCAGCCTAGGCTTAGCAATGGTGCCAATGAAAACGTGTGGAGGCAGCCATTTTCTGGCACTTTTGTGCTCCCCTTGGGATGCCTTTCACAGCTGCCGTGTGCCTGGAGCTCAGAGCTTGCTGGTTTAAAAAGCTCTACACCTAGGCATAACCCTAACCCTAACCGTAACACTGGTCATTTAAATCAGCCTGGGTTTAGGAATTATCCCAAGGGAAAAGCTGTGGAGACAGCCATGTTGTGGCACTTTTGCGCTCCCCTTGGGATGCCTTTCACAGCTGCAGTGAGCTTGGAGCACAAAGCTTCCTGGTGTAAAAAACCACAACTTTAGCCCAAACTGGAGGCTTCTAAATCAGCCTTCGTTTCGGGATGTCCCCAAGGAAAAAGCTGTGGAGGCAGGAATGTTGAGGCACTTCTGCGCTCTTCTTGGGTAGTCCTTCGCAGCTGCTGTGTTCTTGGAACTCAGGGCTTTCTGGTTAAAAGAACACTAACCCTAGGCCTAACTCAAACCTTAAGCCTGGGAAGGAAAATCAGCCTATGATTCGGGATGGTCTCATGGAAATAGCAGTGGAGGCAGCCAAGTTGTGTCACTTTTGCGCTCCCCTTGGGATGCCTTTAACAGCTGCAGTGTGCCTGGAGCACAGGGCTTCCTGGTTTTAAAAGTCCTAGGCCTAAGCCTAACAGTAACCCTAGGAAGGTAAATCAGCCAGGTATTAGGGTTCCTCCTAAGGAAAAAGGTGTGAAAGCAGCCATGTTGTGGCACTTCTGCGCTCCCCTTGGGATGCCTTTAACAGCTGCAGTGTGCCTGGAGCACAGGGCTTCCTGGTTTTAAAAGTCCTAGGCCTAAGCCTAACAGTAACCCTAGGAAGGTAAATCAGCCGGGTATTAGGGTTCTTCCTAAGGAAAAAGCTGTGAGAGCAGCCGTGTTGTGGCACTTCTGCACTCCCTTTGGGATGCCTTTGGCAGATGCAGTAAGCCTGGAACTCAGGGCTTCCTGGTTAAAAAAATCCTTGCCCTTGGCTGAGCCCTAACCCTAACCCTAGGCAGATAAATCAGCCTAGGTATAGGGATGGTGCCAAGGAAAAAGCTGTGAAAGCTGCCATGTTGTTGCACTTTTGTACTCCCCTTGGGATGCCTTAAACAGCTGCCGTGTGCCTGGAGCTCAGGGCTTCCTGGTTTAAAAAACCATGTCCCTAGCTGAGACTGGAGGCAGGTGATTCAGCCTAGGCTTAGCAATGGTGCCAATGAAAACGTGTGGAGGCAGCCATTTTCTGGCACTTTTGTGCTCCCCTTGGGATGCCTTTCGCAGCTGCCGTGTGCCTGGAGCTCAGAGCTTGCTGGTTTAAAAAGCTCTACACCTAGGCGTATCCCTAAACCTAACCGTAACACTGGTCATTTAAATCAGCCTGGGTTTAGGAATTATCCCAAGGGAAAAGCTGTGGAGACAGCCATGTTGTGGCACTTTTGCGCTCCCCTTGGGATGCCTTTCACAGCTGCAGTGAGCTTGGAGCACAGGGCTTCCTGGTGTAAAAAACCACAACTTTAGACCAAACTGGAGGCTTCTAAATCAGCCTTCGTTTCGGGATGTCCCCAAGGAAAAAGCTGTGGAGGCTGGCATGTTGAGGCACTTCTGCGCTCTTCTTGGGTAGTCCTTCGCAGCTGCTGTGTTCTTGGAACTCAGGGCTTTCTGGGTAAAAGAACACTAACCCTAGGCCTAACTCAAACCTTAAGCCTGGGAAGGAAAATCAGCCTATGATTCGGGATGGTCTCATGGAAATAGCAGTGGAGGCAGCCAAGTTGTGTCACTTTTGCGCACCCCTTGGGATGCCTTTAACAGCTGCAGTGTGCCTGGAGCACAGGGCTTCCTGGTTTTAAAAGTCCTAGGCCTAAGCCTAACAGTAACCCTAGGAAGGTAAATCAGCCGGGTATTAGGGTTCTTCCTAAGGAAAAAGCTGTGAAAGCAGCCATGTTGTGGACCTTCTGCGCTCCCTTTGGGATGCCTTTGGCAGATGCAGTAAGCCTGGAACTCAGGGCTTCCTGGTTAAAAAAATCCTAGCCCTTGGCTGAGCCCTAACCCTAACCCTAGGCAGATAAATCAGCCTAGGTAGAGGGATGGTGCCAAGGAAAAAGCTGTGAAAGCTGCCATGTTGTTGCACTTTTGTACTCCCTTTGGGATGCCTTTCACCGCTGCCGTGTGCCTGGAGCTCAGGGCTTCCTGGTTTAAAAAACCATGTCCCTAGCTGAGACTGGAGGCAGGTAATTCAGCCTAGGCTTAGCAATGGTGCCAATGAAAACGTGTGGAGGCAGCCATTTTCTGGCACTTTTGTGCTCCCCTTGGGATGCATTTCGCAGCTGCCGTGTGCCTGGAGCTCAGAGCTTGCTGGTTTAAAAAGCTCTACACCTAGGCGTAACCCTAACCCTAACCGTAACACTGGTCATTTAAATCAGCCTGGGTTTAGGAATTATCCCAAGGGAAAAGCTGTGGAGACAGCCATGTTGTGGCACTTTTGCGCTCCCCTTGGGATGCCTTTCACAGCTGCAGTGTGCTTAGAGCACAGGGCTTCCTGGTGTAAAAAACCACAACTTTAGCCCAAACTGGAGGCTTCTAAATCAGCCTTCGTTTCGGGACGTCCCCAAGGAAAAAGCTGTGGAGGCAGGCATGTTGAGGCACTTCTGCGCTCTTCTTGGGTAGTCCTTCGCAGCTGCTGTGTTCTTGGAACTCAGGGCTTTCTGGTTAAAAGAACACTAACCCTAGGCCTAACTCAAACCTTAAGCCTAGGAAGGAAAATCAGCCTATGATTCGGGATGGTCTCATGGAAATAGCAGTGGAGGCAGCCAAGTTGTGTCACTTTTGCGCTCCCCTTGGGATGCCTTTAACAGCTGCAGTGTGCCTGGAGCACAGGGCTTCCTGGTTTTAAAAGTCCTAGGCCTAAGCCTAACAGTAACCCTAGGAAGGTAAATCAGCCGGGTATTAGGGTTCTTCCTAAGGAAAAAGCTGTGAAAGCAGCCATGTTGTGGACCTTCTGCGCTCCCTTTGGGATGCCTTTGGCAGATGCAGTAAGCCTGGAACTCAGGGCTTCCTGGTTAAAAAATCCTAGCCCTTGGCTGAGCCCTAACCCTAACCCTAGGCAGATAAATCAGCCTAGGTATAGGGATGGTGCCAAGGAAAAAGCTGTGAAAGCTGCCATGTTGTTGCACTTTTGCACTCCCCTTGGGATGCCTTTCACAGCTGCCGTGTGCCTGGAGCTCAGGGCTTCCTGGTTTAAAAAACCATGTCCCTAGCTGAGACTGGAGGCAGGTAATTCAGCCTAGGCTTAGCAATGGTGCCAATGAAAACGTGTGGAGGCAGCCATTTTCTGGCACTTTTGTGCTCCCCTTGGGATGCCTTTCACAGCTGCCGTGTGCCTGGAGCTCAGAGCTTGCTGGTTTAAAAAGCTCTACACCTAGGCGTAACCCTAACCCTAACCGTAACACTGGTCATTTAAATCAGCCTGGGTTTAGGAATTATCCCAAGGGAAAAGCTGTGGAGACAGCCATGTTGTGGCACTTTTGCGCTCCCCTTGGGATGCCTTTCACAGCTGCAGTGTGCTTAGAGCACAGGGCTTCCTGGTGTAAAAAACCACAACTTTAGCCCAAACTGGAGGCTTCTAAATCAGCCTTCGTTTCGGGATGTCCCCAAGGAAAAAGCTGTGGAGGCAGGCATGTTGAGGCACTTCTGCGCTCTTCTTGGGTAGTCCTTCGCAGCTGCTGTGTTCTTGGAACTCAGGGCTTTCTGGTTAAAAGAACACTAACCCTAGGCCTAACTCAAACCTTAAGCCTGGGAAGGAAAATCAGCCTATGATTCGGGATGGTCTCATGGAAATAGCAGTGGAGGCAGCCAAGTTGTGTCACTTTTGCGCTCCCCTTGGGATGCCTTTAACAGCTGCAGTGTTCCTGGAGCACAGGGCTTCCTGGTTTTAAAAGTGCTAGGCCTAAGCCTAACAGTAACCCTAGGAAGGTAAATCAGCCAGGTATTAGGGTTCCTCCTAAGGAAAAAGGTGTGAAAGCAGCCATGTTGTGGCACTTCTGCGCTCCCCTTGGGATGCCTTTCACAGCTGCAGTGTGCCTGGAGCACAGGGCTTCCTGGTTTTAAAAGTCCTAGGCCTAGGCCTAACAGTAACCCTAGGAAGGTAAATCAGCCGGGTATTAGGGTTCTTCCTAAGGAAAAAGCTGTGAAAGCAGCCGTGTTGTGGCACTTCTGCACTCCCTTTGGGATGCCTTTTGCAGATGCAGTAAGCCTGGAACTCAGGGCTTCCTGGTTAAAAAAATCCTTGCCCTTGGCTGAGCCCTAACCCTAACCCTAGGCAGATAAATCAGCCTAGGTATAGGGATGGTGCCAAGGAAAAAGCTGTGAAAGCTGCCATGTTGTTGCACTTTTTACTCCCCTTGGGATGCCTTAAACAGCTGCCGTGTGCCTGGAGCTCAGGGCTTCCTGGTTTAAAAAACCATGTCCCTAGCTGAGACTGGAGGCAGGTGATTCAGCCTAGGCTTAGCAATGGTGCCAATGAAAACGTGTGGAGGCAGCCATTTTCTGGCACTTTTGTGCTCCCCTTGGGATGCCTTTCGCAGCTGCCGTGTGCCTGGAGCTCAGAGCTTGCTGGTTTAAAAAGCTCTACACCTAGGCGTATCCCTAAACCTAACCGTAACACTGGTCATTTAAATCAGCCTGGGTTTAGGAATTATCCCAAGGGAAAAGCTGTGGAGACAGCCATGTTGTGGCACTTTTGCGCTCCCCTTGGGATGCCTTTCACAGCTGCAGTGAGCTTGGAGCACAGGGCTTCCTGGTGTAAAAAACCACAACTTTAGCCCAAACTGGAGGCTTCTAAATCAGCCTTCGTTTCGGGATGTCCCCAAGGAAAAAGCTGTGGAGGCAGGAATGTTGAGGCACTTCTGCGCTCTTCTTGGGTAGTCCTTCGCAGCTGCTGTGCTCTTGGAACTCAGGGCTTTCTGGTTAAAAGAACACTAACCCTAGGCCTAACTCAAACCTTAAGCCTAGGAAGGAAAATCAGCCTATGATTGGGGATGGTCTCATGGAAATAGCAGTGGAGGCAGCCAAGTTGTGTCACTTTTGCGCTCCCCTTGGGATGCCTTTAACAGCTGCAGTGTGCCGGGAGCACAGGGCTTCCTGGTTTTAAAAGTCCTAGGCCTAAGCCTAACAGTAACCCTAGGAAGGTAAATCAGCCGGGTATTAGGGTTCTTCCTAAGGAAAAAGCTGTGAAAGCAGCCATGTTGTGGCACTTCTGCGCTCCCCTTGGGATGCCTTTAACAGCTGCAGTGTGCCTGGAGCACAGGGCTTCCTGGTTTTAAAAGTCCTAGGCCTAGGCCTAACAGTAACCCTAGGAAGGTAAATCAGCCGGGTATTAGGGTTCTTCCTAAGGAAAAAGCTGTGAAAGCAGGCATGTTGTGGCACTTCTGCGCTCCCTTTGGGATGCCTTTGGCAGATGCAGTAAGCCTGGAACTCAGGGCTTCCTGGTTAAAAAAATCCTTGCCCTTGGCTGAGCCCTAACCCTAACCCTAGGCAGATAAATCAGCCTAGGTATAGGGATGGTGCCAAGGAAAAATCTGTGAAAGCTGCCATGTTGTTGCACTTTTGTACTCCCCTTGGGATGCCTTAAACAGCTGCCGTGTGCCTGGAGCTCAGGGCTTCCTGGTTTAAAAAACCATGTCCCTAGCTGAGACTGGAGGCAGGTGATTCAGCCTAGGCTTAGCAATGGTGCCAATAAAAACGTGTGGAGGCAGCCATTTTCTGGCACTTTTGTGCTCCCCTTGGGATGCCTTTCGCAGCTGCCGTGTGCCTGGAGCTCAGAGCTTGCTGGTTTAAAAAGCTCTACACCTAGGCATAACCCTAACCCTAACCGTAACACTGGTCATTTAAATCAGCCTGGGTTTAGGAATTATCCCAAGGGAAAAGCTGTGGAGACAGCCATGTTGTGGCACTTTTGCGCTCCCCTTGGGATGCCTTTCACAGCTGAAGTGTGCTTGGAGCACAGGGCTTCCTGGCGTAAATAACCACAACTTTAGCCCAAACTGGAGGCTTCTAAATCAGCCTTCGTTTCGGGACGTCCCCAAGGAAAAAGCTGTGGAGGCAGGCATGTTGAGGCACTTCTGCGCTCTTCTTGGGTAGTCCTTCGCAGCTGCTGTGCTCTTGGAACTCAGGGCTTTCTGGTTAAAAGAACACTAACCCTAGGCCTAACTCAAACCTTAAGCCTAGGAAGGAAAATCAGCCTATGATTCGGGATGGTCTCATGGAAATAGCAGTGGAGGCAGCCAAGTTGTGTCACTTTTGCGCTCCCCTTGGGATGCCTTTAACAGCTGCAGTGTGCCTGGAGCACAGGGCTTCCTGGTTTTAAAAGTCCTAGGCCTAGGCCTAACAGTAACCCTAGGAAGGTAAATCAGCCGGGTATTAGGGCTCTTCCTAAGGAAAAAGCTGTGAAAGCAGCCATGTTGTGGCACTTCTGCGCTCCCTTTGGGATGCCTTTGGCAGATGCAGTAAGCCTGGAACTCAGGGCTTCCTGGTTAATAAAATCCTTGCCCTTGGCTGAGCCCTAACCCTAACCCTAGGCAGATAAATCAGCCTAGGTATAGGGATGGTGCCAAGGAAAAAGCTGTGAAAGCTGCCATGTTGTTGCACTTTTGTACTCCCTTTGGGATGCCTTTCACAGCTGCCGTGTGCCTGGAGCTCAGGGCTTCCTGGTTTAAAAAACCATGTCCCTAGCTGAGACTGGAGGCAGGTAATTCAGCCTAGGCTTAGCAATGGTGCCAATGAAAACGTGTGGAGGCAGCCATTTTCTGGCACTTTTGTGCTCCCCTTGGGATGCCTTTCTCAGCTGCCGTGTGCCTGGAGCTCAGAGCTTGCTGGTTTAAAAAGCTCTACACCTAGGCGTAACCCTAACCCTAACCGTAACACTGGTCATTTAAATCAGCCTGGGTTTAGGAATTATCCCAAGGGAAAAGCTGTGGAGACAGCCATGTTGTGGCACTTTTGCGCTCCCCTTGGGATGCCTTTCACAGCTGCAGTGAGCTTGGAGCACAGGGCTTCCTGGTGTAAAAAACCACAACTTTAGCCCAAACTGGAGGCTTCTAAATCAGCCTTCGTTTCGGGATGTCCCCAAGGAAAAAGCTGTGGAGGCAGGAATGTTGAGGCACTTCTGCGCTCTTCTTGGGTAGTCCTTCGCAGCTGCTGTGCTCTTGGAACTCAGGGCTTTCTGGTTAAAAGAACACTAACCCTAGGCCTAACTCAAACCTTAAGCCTAGGAAGGAAAATCAGCCTATGATTGGGGATGGTCTCATGGAAATAGCAGTGGAGGCAGCCAAGTTGTGTCACTTTTGCGCTCCCCTTGGGATGCCTTTAACAGCTGCAGTGTGCCGGGAGCACAGGGCTTCCTGGTTTTAAAAGTCCTAGGCCTAAGCCTAACAGTAACCCTAGGAAGGTAAATCAGCCGGGTATTAGGGTTCTTCCTAAGGAAAAAGCTGTGAAAGCAGCCATGTTGTGGCACTTCTGCGCTCCCCTTGGGATGCCTTTAACAGCTGCAGTGTGCCTGGAGCACAGGGCTTCCTGGTTTTAAAAGTCCTAGGCCTAGGCCTAACAGTAACCCTAGGAAGGTAAATCAGCCGGGTATTAGGGTTCTTCCTAAGGAAAAAGCTGTGAAAGCAGGCATGTTGTGGCACTTCTGCGCTCCCTTTGGGATGCCTTTGGCAGATGCAGTAAGCCTGGAACTCAGGGCTTCCTGGTTAAAAAAATCCTTGCCCTTGGCTGAGCCCTAACCCTAACCCTAGGCAGATAAATCAGCCTAGGTATAGGGATGGTGCCAAGGAAAAATCTGTGAAAGCTGCCATGTTGTTGCACTTTTGTACTCCCCTTGGGATGCCTTAAACAGCTGCCGTGTGCCTGGAGCTCAGGGCTTCCTGGTTTAAAAAACCATGTCCCTAGCTGAGACTGGAGGCAGGTGATTCAGCCTAGGCTTAGCAATGGTGCCAATAAAAACGTGTGGAGGCAGCCATTTTCTGGCACTTTTGTGCTCCCCTTGGGATGCCTTTCGCAGCTGCCGTGTGCCTGGAGCTCAGAGCTTGCTGGTTTAAAAAGCTCTACACCTAGGCATAACCCTAACCCTAACCGTAACACTGGTCATTTAAATCAGCCTGGGTTTAGGAATTATCCCAAGGGAAAAGCTGTGGAGACAGCCATGTTGTGGCACTTTTGCGCTCCCCTTGGGATGCCTTTCACAGCTGAAGTGTGCTTGGAGCACAGGGCTTCCTGGCGTAAATAACCACAACTTTAGCCCAAACTGGAGGCTTCTAAATCAGCCTTCGTTTCGGGACGTCCCCAAGGAAAAAGCTGTGGAGGCAGGCTTGTTGAGGCACTTCTGCGCTCTTCTTGGGTAGTCCTTCGCAGCTGCTGTGCTCTTGGAACTCAGGGCTTTCTGGTTAAAAGAACACTAACCCTAGGCCTAACTCAAACCTTAAGCCTAGGAAGGAAAATCAGCCTATGATTCGGGATGGTCTCATGGAAATAGCAGTGGAGGCAGCCAAGTTGTGTCACTTTTGCGCTCCCCTTGGGATGCCTTTAACAGCTGCAGTGTGCCTGGAGCACAGGGCTTCCTGGTTTTAAAAGTCCTAGGCCTAGGCCTAACAGTAACCCTAGGAAGGTAAATCAGCCGGGTATTAGGGCTCTTCCTAAGGAAAAAGCTGTGAAAGCAGCCATGTTGTGGCACTTCTGCGCTCCCTTTGGGATGCCTTTGGCAGATGCAGTAAGCCTGGAACTCAGGGCTTCCTGGTTAATAAAATCCTTGCCCTTGGCTGAGCCCTAACCCTAACCCTAGGCAGATAAATCAGCCTAGGTATAGGGATGGTGCCAAGGAAAAAGCTGTGAAAGCTGCCATGTTGTTGCACTTTTGTACTCCCTTTGGGATGCCTTTCACAGCTGCCGTGTGCCTGGAGCTCAGGGCTTCCTGGTTTAAAAAACCATGTCCCTAGCTGAGACTGGAGGCAGGTAATTCAGCCTAGGCTTAGCAATGGTGCCAATGAAAACGTGTGGAGGCAGCCATTTTCTGGCACTTTTGTGCTCCCCTTGGGATGCCTTTCTCAGCTGCCGTGTGCCTGGAGCTCAGAGCTTGCTGGTTTAAAAAGCTCTACACCTAGGCGTAACCCTAACCCTAACCGTAACACTGGTCATTTAAATCAGCCTGGGTTTAGGAATTATCCCAAGGGAAAAGCTGTGGAGAAAGCCATGTTGTGGCACTTTTGCGCTCCCCTTGGGATGCCTTTCACAGCTGCAGTGTGCTTGGAGCACAGGGCTTCCTGGTGGAAATAACCACAACTTTAGCCCAAACTGGAGACTTCTAAATCAGCCTTCGTTTCGGGACGTCCCCAAGGAAAAAGCTGTGGAGGCAGGCATGTTGAGGCACTTCTGCGCTCTTCTTGGGTAGTCCTTCGCAGCTGCTGTGCTCTTGGAACTCAGGGCTTTCTGGTTAAAAGAACACTAACCCTAGGCCTAACTCAAACCTTAAGCCTAGGAAGGAAAATCAGCCTATGATTCGGGATGGTCTCATGGAAATAGCAGTGGAGGCAGCCAAGTTGTGTCACTATTGCGCTCCCCTTGGGATGCCTTTAACAGCTGCAGTGTGCCTGGAGCACAGGGCTTCCTGGTTTTAAAAGTCCTAGGCCTAGGCCTAACAGTAACCCTAGGAAGGTAAATCAGCCGGGTATTAGAGTTCTTCCTAAGGAAAAAGCTGTGAAAGCAGCCATGTTGTGGCACTTCTGCGCTCCCCTTGGGATGGCTTTAACTGCTGCAGTGTGCCTGGAGCACAGGGCTTCCTGGTTTGAAAAGTCCTAGGCCTAGGCCTAACAGTAACCCTAGGAAGGTAAATCAGCCGGGTATTAGGGTTCTTCCTAAGGAAAAAGCTGTGAAAGCAGGCATGTTGTGGCACTTCTGCGCTCCCTTTGGGATGCCTTTGGCAGATGCAGTAAGCCTGGAACTCAGGGCTTCCTGGTTAAAAAAATCCTTGCCCTTGGCTGAGCCCTAACCCTAACCCTAGGCAGATAAATCAGCCTAGGTATAGGGATGGTGCCAAGGAAAAAGCTGTGAAAGCTGCCATGTTGTTGCACTTTTGTACTCCCTTTGGGATGCCTTTCACAGCTGCCGTGTGCCTGGAGCTCAGGGCTTCCTGGTTTAAAAAACCATGTCCCTAGCTGAGACTGGAGGCAGGTAATTCAGCCTAGGCTTAGCAATGGTGCCAATGAAAACGTGTGGAGGCAGCCATTTTCTGGCACTTTTGTGCTCCCCTTGGGATGCCTTTCACAGCTGCCGTGTGCCTGGAGCTCAGAGCTTGCTGGTTTAAAAAGCTCTACACCTAGGCGTAACCCTAACCCTAACCGTAACACTGGTCATTTAAATCAGCCTGGGTTTAGGAATTATCCCAAGGGAAAAGCTGTGGAGACAGCCATGTTGTGGCACTTTTGCGCTCCCCTTGGGATGCCTTTCACAGCTGCAGTGAGCTTGGAGCACAGGGCTTCCTGGTGTAAAAAACCACAACTTTAGCCCAAACTGGAGGCTTCTAAATCAGCCTTCGTTTCGGGATGTCCCCAAGGAAAAAGCTGTGGAGGCAGGCATGTTGAGGCACTTCTGCGCTCTTCTTGGGTAGTCCTTCGCAGCTGCTGTGTTCTTGGAACTCAGGGCTTTCTGGTTAAAAGAACACTAACCCTAGGCCTAACTCAAACCTTAAGCCTGGGAAGGAAAATCAGCCTATGATTCGGGATGGTCTCATGGAAATAGCAGTGGAGGCAGCCAAGTTGTGTCACTTTTGCGCTCCCCTTGGGATGCCTTTAACAGCTGCAGTGTGCCTGGAGCACAGGGCTTCCTGGTTTTAAAAGTCCTAGGCCTACGCCTAACAGTAACCCTAGGAAGGTAAATCAGCCGGGTATTAGGGTTCTTCCTAAGGAAAAAGCTGTGAAAGCAGCCATGTTGTGGCACTTCTGCGCTCCCCTTGGGATGCCTTTAACAGCTGCAGTGTGCCTGGAGCACAGGGCTTCCTGGTTTTAAAAGTCCTAGGCCTAAGCCTAACAGTAACCCTAGGAAGGTAAATCAGCCGGGTATTAGGGTTCTTCCTAAGGAAAAAGCTGTGAAAGCAGCCATGTTGTGGCACTTCTGCACTCCCTTTGGGATGCCTTTGGCAGATGCAGTAAGCCTGGAACTCAGGGCTTCCTGGTTAAAAAAATCCTTGCCCTTGGCTGAGCCCTAACCCTAACCCTAGGCAGATAAATCAGCCTAGGTATAGGGATGGTGCCAAGGAAAAAGCTGTGAAAGCTGCCATGTTGTTGCACTTTTGTACTCCCCTTGGGATGCCTTAAACAGCTGCCGTGTGCCTGGAGCTCAGGGCTTCCTGGTTTAAAAAACCATGTCCCTAGCTGAGACTGGAGGCAGGTAATTCAGCCTAGGCTTAGCAATGGTGCCAATAAAAACGTGTGGAGGCAGCCATTTTCTGGCACTTTTGTGCTCCCCTTGGGATGCCTTTCGCAGCTGCCGTGTGCCTGGAGCTCAGAGCTTGCTGGTTTAAAAAGCTCTACACCTAGGCGTAACCCTAACCCTAACCGTAACACTGGTCATTTAAATCAGCCTGGGTTTAGGAATTATCCCAAGGGAAAAGCTGTGGAGACAGCCATGTTGTGGCACTTTTGTGCTCCCCTTGGGATGCCTTTCACAGCTGCAGTGTGCTTGGAGCACAGGGCTTCCTGGTGTAAAAAACCACAACTTTAGCCCAAACTGGAGGCTTCTAAATCAGCCTTCGTTTCGGGACGTCCTCAAAGAAAAAGCTGTGGAGGCAGGCATGTTGAGGCACTTCTGCGCTCTTCTTGGGTAGTCCTTCGCAGCTGCTGTGCTCTTGGAACTCAGGGCTTTCTGGTTAAAAGAACACTAACCCTAGGCCTAACTCAAACCTTAAGCCTCGGAAGGAAAATCAGCCTATGATTCGGGATGGTCTCATGGAAATAGCAGTGGAGGCAGCCAAGTTGTGTCACTTTTGCGCTCCCCTTGGGATGCCTTTAACAGCTGCAGTGTGCCTGGAGCACAGGGCTTCCTGGTTTTAAAAGTCCTAGGCCTACGCCTAACAGTAACCCTAGGAAGGTAAATCAGCCGGGTATTAGGGTTCTTCCTAAGGAAAAAGCTGTGAAAGCAGCCATGTTGTGGCACTTCTGCGCTCCCCTTGGGATGCCTTTAACAGCTGCAGTGTGCCTGGAGCACAGGGCTTCCTGGTTTTAAAAGTCCTAGGCCTAAGCCTAACAGTAACCCTAGGAAGGTAAATCAGCCGGGTATTAGGGTTCTTCCTAAGGAAAAAGCTGTGAAAGCAGCCATGTTGTGGCACTTCTGCACTCCCTTTGGGATGCCTTTGGCAGATGCAGTAAGCCTGGAACTCAGGGCTTCCTGGTTAAAAAAATCCTTGCCCTTGGCTGAGCCCTAACCCTAACCCTAGGCAGATAAATCAGCCTAGGTATAGGGATGGTGCCAAGGAAAAAGCTGTGAAAGCTGCCATGTTGTTGCACTTTTGTACTCCCCTTGGGATGCCTTAAACAGCTGCCGTGTGCCTGGAGCTCAGGGCTTCCTGGTTTAAAAAACCATGTCCCTAGCTGAGACTGGAGGCAGGTAATTCAGCCTAGGCTTAGCAATGGTGCCAATAAAAACGTGTGGAGGCAGCCATTTTCTGGCACTTTTGTGCTCCCCTTGGGATGCCTTTCGCAGCTGCCGTGTGCCTGGAGCTCAGAGCTTGCTGGTTTAAAAAGCTCTACACCTAGGCGTAACCCTAACCCTAACCGTAACACTGGTCATTTAAATCAGCCTGGGTTTAGGAATTATCCCAAGGGAAAAGCTGTGGAGACAGCCATGTTGTGGCACTTTTGTGCTCCCCTTGGGATGCCTTTCACAGCTGCAGTGTGCTTGGAGCACAGGGCTTCCTGGTGTAAAAAACCACAACTTTAGCCCAAACTGGAGGCTTCTAAATCAGCCTTCGTTTCGGGACGTCCTCAAAGAAAAAGCTGTGGAGGCAGGCATGTTGAGGCACTTCTGCGCTCTTCTTGGGTAGTCCTTCGCAGCTGCTGTGTTCTTGGAACTCAGGGCTTTCTGGTTAAAAGAACACTAACCCTAGGCCTAACTCAAACCTTAAGCCTAGGAAGGAAAATCAGCCTATGATTCGGGATGGTCTCATGGAAATAGCAGTGGAGGCAGCCAAGTTGTGTCACTTTTGCGCTCCCCTTGGGATGCCTTTAACAGCTGCAGTGTGCCTGGAGCACAGAGCTTCCTGGTTTTAAAAGTCCTAGGCCTAAGCCTAACAGTAACCCTAGGAAGGTAAATCAGCCGGCTATTAGGGTTCTTCCTAAGGAAAAAGCTGTGAAAGCAGCCATGTTGTGGACCTTCTGCGCTCCCTTTGGGATGCCTTTGGCAGATGCAGTAAGCCTGGAACTCAGGGCTTCCTGGTTAAAAAAATCCTTGCCCTTGGCTGAGCCCTAACCCTAACCCTAGGCAGATAAATCAGCCTAGGTATAGGGATGGTGCCAAGGAAAAAGCTGTGAAAGCTGCCATGTTGTTGCACTTTTGTACTCCCCTTGAGATGCCTTTCACAGCTGCCAAGTGCCTGGAGCTCAGTGCTTCCTGGTTTAAAAAACCATGTCCCTAGCTGAGACTGGAGGCAGGTAATTCAGCCTAGGCTTAGCAATGGTGCCAATGAAAACGTGTGGAGGCAGCCATTTTCTGGCACTTTTGTGCTCCCCTTGGGAGTCCTTTCACAGCTGCCGTGTGCCTGGAGCTCAGAGCTTGCTGGTTTAAAAAGCTCTACACCTAGGCGTAACCCTAACTCTAACCGTAACACTGGTCATTTAAATCAGCCTGGGTTTAGGAATTATCCCAAGGGAAAAGCTGTGGAGACAGCCATGTTGTGGCACTTTTGCGCTCCCCTTGGGATGCCTTTCACAGCTGCAGTGTGCTTAGAGCACAGGGCTTCCTGGTGTAAAAAACCACAACTTTAGCCCAAACTGGAGGCTTCGAAATCAGCCTTCGTTTCGGGACGTCCCCAAGGAAAAAGCTGTGGAGGCAGGCATGTTGAGGCACTTCTGCGCTCTTCTTGGGTAGTCCTTCGCAGCTGCTGTGTTCTTGGAACTCAGGGCTTTCTGGTTAAAAGAACACTAACCCTAGGCCTAACTCAAACCTTAAGCCTAGGAAGGAAAATCAGCCTATGATTGGGGATGGTCTCATGGAAATAGCAGTGGAGGCAGCCAAGTTGTGTCACTTTTGTGCTCCCCTTGGGATGCCTTTAACAGCTGCAGTGTGCCTGGAGCACAGGGCTTCCTGGTTTTAAAAGTCCTAGGCCTAAGCCTAACAGTAACCCTAGGAAGGTAAATCAGCCGGGTATTAGGGTTCCTCCTAAGGAAAAAGCTGTGAAAGCAGCCATGTTGTGGCACTTCTGCGCTCCCCTTGGGATGCCTTTAACAGCTGCAGTGTGCCTGGAGCACAGGGCTTCCTGGTTTTAAAAGTCCTAGGCCTAGGCCTAACAGTAACCCTAGGAAGGTAAATCAGCCGGGTATTAGGGTTCTTCCTAAGGAAAAAGCTGTGAGAGCAGCCGTGTTGTGGCACTTCTGCACTCCCTTTGGGATGCCTTTTGCAGATGCAGTAAGCCTGGAACTCAGGGCTTCCTGGTTAAAAAAATCCTTGCCCTTGGCTGAGCCCTAACCCTAACCCTAGGCAGATAAATCAGCCTAGGTATAGGGATGGTGCCAAGGAAAAAGCTGTGAAAGCTGCCATGTTGTTGCACTTTTGTACTCCCCTTGGGATGCCTTTCACAGCTGCCGTGTGCCTGGAGCTCAGGGCTTCCTGGTTTAAAAAACCATGTCCCTAGCTGAGACTGGAGGCAGGTGATTCAGCCTAGGCTTAGCAATGGTGCCAATGAAAACGTGTGGAGGCAGCCATTTTCTGGCACTTTTGTGCTCCCCTTGGGATGCCTTTCGCAGCTGCCGTGTGCCTGGAGCTCAGAGCTTGCTGGTTTAAAAAGCTCTACACCTAGGCGTATCCCTAAACCTAACCGTAACACTGGTCATTTAAATCAGCCTGGGTTTAGGAATTATCCCAAGGGAAAAGCTGTGGAGACAGCCATGTTGTGGCACTTTTGCGCTCCCCTTGGGATGCCTTTCACAGCTGCAGTGAGCTTGGAGCACAGGGCTTCCTGGTGTAAAAAACCACAACTTTAGCCCAAACTGGAGGCTTCTAAATCAGCCTTCGTTTCGGGATGTCCCCAAGGAAAAAGCTGTGGAGGCTGGCATGTTGAGGCACTTCTGCGCTCTTCTTGGGTAGTCCTTCGCAGCTGCTGTGTTCTTCGAACTCAGGGCTTTCTGGGTAAAAGAACACTAACCCTAGGCCTAACTCAAACCTTAAGCCTGGGAAGGAAAATCAGCCTATGATTCGGGATGGTCTCATGGAAATAGCAGTGGAGGCAGCCAAGTTGTGTCACTTTTGCGCACCCCTTGGGATGCCTTTAACAGCTGCAGTGTGCCTGGAGCACAGGGCTTCCTGGTTTTAAAAGTCCTAGGCCTAAGCCTAACAGTAACCCTAGGAAGGTAAGTCAGCCGGGTATTAGGGTTCTTCCTAAGGAAAAAGCTGTGAAAGCAGCCATGTTGTGGACCTTCTGCGCTCCCTTTGGGATGCCTTTGGCAGATGCAGTAAGCCTGGAACTCAGGGCTTCCTGGTTAAAAAAATCCTAGCCCTTGGCTGAGCCCTAACCCTAACCCTAGGCAGATAAATCAGCCTAGGTATAGGGATGGTGCCAAGGAAAAAGCTGTGAAAGCTGCCATGTTGTTGCACTTTTGTACTCCCTTTGGGATGCCTTTCACCGCTGCCGTGTGCCTGGAGCTCAGTGCTTCCTGGTTTAAAAAACCATGTCCCTAGCTGAGACTGGAGGCAGGTAATTCAGCCTAGGCTTAGCAATGGTGCCAATGAAAACGTGTGGAGGCAGCCATTTTCTGGCACTTTTGTGCTCCCCTTGGGATGCCTTTCACAGCTGCCGTGTGCCTGGAGCTCAGAGCTTGCTGGTTTAAAAAGCTCTACACCTAGGCGTAACCCTAACCCTAACCGTAACACTGGTCATTTAAATCAGCCTGGGTTTAGGAATTATCCCAAGGGAAAAGCTGTGGAGACAGCCATGTTGTGGCACTTTTGCGCTCCCCTTGGGATGCCTTTCACAGCTGCAGTGTGCTTGGAGCACAGGGCTTCCTGGTGTAAAAAACCACAACTTTAGCCCAAACTGGAGGCTTCTAAATCAGCCTTCGTTTCGGGACGTCCCCAAGGAAAAAGCTGTGGAGGCAGGCATGTTGAGGCACTTCTGCGCTCTTCTTGGGTAGTCCTTCGCAGCTGCTGTGTTCTTGGAACTCAGGGCTTTCTGGTTAAAAGAACACTAACCCTAGGCCTAACTCAAACCTTAAGCCTGGGAAGGAAAATCAGCCTATGATTCGGGATGGTCTCATGGAAATAGCAGTGGAGGCAGCCAAGTTGTGTCACTTTTGCGCTCCCCTTGGGATGCCTTTAACAGCTGCAGTGTTCCTGGAGCACAGGGCTTCCTGGTTTTAAAAGTCCTAGGCCTAAGCCTAACAGTAACCCTAGGAAGGTAAATCAGCCGGGTATTAGGGTTCCTCCTAAGGAAAAAGCTGTGAAAGCAGCCATGTTGTGGCACTTCTGCGCTCCCCTTGGGATGCCTTTAACAGCTGCAGTGTGCCTGGAGCACAGGGCTTCCTGGTTTTAAAAGTCCTAGGCCTAGGCCTAACAGTAACACTAGGAAGGTAAATCAGCCGGGTATTAGGGTTCTTCCTAAGGAAAAAGCTGTGAGAGCAGCCGTGTTGTGGCACTTCTGCACTCCCTTTGGGATGCCTTTTGCAGATGCAGTAAGCCTGGAACTCAGGGCTTCCTGGTTAAAAAAATCCTTGCCCTTGGGTGAGCCCTAACCCTAACCCTAGGCAGATAAATCAGCCTAGGTATAGGGATGGTGCCAAGGAAAAAGCTGTGAAAGCTGCCATGTTGTTGCACTTTTGTACTCCCCTTGGGATGCCTTAAACAGCTGCCGTGTGCCTGGAGCTCAGGGCTTCCTGGTTTAAAAAACCATGTCCCTAGCTGAGACTGGAGGCAGGTGATTCAGCCTAGGCTTAGCAATGGTGCCAATGAAAACGTGTGGAGGCAGCCATTTTCTGGCACTTTTGTGCTCCCCTTGGGATGCCTTTCGCAGCTGCCGTGTGCCTGGAGCTCAGAGCTTGCTGGTTTAAAAAGCTCTACACCTAGGCGTA
The DNA here is from genome assembly GCF_027887145.1 of Ammospiza caudacuta. Lineage (NCBI taxonomy): Eukaryota > Metazoa > Chordata > Aves > Passeriformes > Passerellidae > Ammospiza > Ammospiza caudacuta. The sequence continues at coordinate 1,836,086 of NW_026683127.1, read as the reverse complement.
TCCCTAAACCTAACCGTAACACTGGTCATTTAAATCAGCCTGGGTTTAGGAATTATCCCAAGGGAAAAGCTGTGGAGACAGCCATGTTGTGGCACTTTTGCGCTCCCCTTGGGATGCCTTTCACAGCTGCAGTGAGCTTGGAGCACAGGGCTTCCTGGTGTAAAAAACCACAACTTTAGCCCAAACTGGAGGCTTCTAAATCAGCCTTCGTTTCGGGATGTCCCCAAGGAAAAAGCTGTGGAGGCTGGCATGTTGAGGCACTTCTGCGCTCTTCTTGGGTAGTCCTTCGCAGCTGCTGTGTTCTTCGAACTCAGGGCTTTCTGGGTAAAAGAACACTAACCCTAGGCCTAACTCAAACCTTAAGCCTGGGAAGGAAAATCAGCCTATGATTCGGGATGGTCTCATGGAAATAGCAGTGGAGGCAGCCAAGTTGTGTCACTTTTGCGCACCCCTTGGGATGCCTTTAACAGCTGCAGTGTGCCTGGAGCACAGGGCTTCCTGGTTTTAAAAGTCCTAGGCCTAAGCCTAACAGTAACCCTAGGAAGGTAAATCAGCCGGGTATTAGGGTTCTTCCTAAGGAAAAAGCTGTGAAAGCAGCCATGTTGTGGACCTTCTGCGCTCCCTTTGGGATGCCTTTGGCAGATGCAGTAAGCCTGGAACTCAGGGCTTCCTGGTTAAAAAAATCCTAGCCCTTGGCTGAGCCCTAACCCTAACCCTAGGCAGATAAATCAGCCTAGGTATAGGGATGGTGCCAAGGAAAAAGCTGTGAAAGCTGCCATGTTGTTGCACTTTTGTACTCCCCTTGGGATGCCTTTCACCGCTGCCGTGTGCCTGGAGCTCAGGGCTTCCTGGTTTAAAAAACCATGTCCCTAGCTGAGACTGGAGGCAGGTGATTCAGCCTAGGCTTAGCAATGGTGCCAATGAAAACGTGTGGAGGCAGCCATTTTCTGGCACTTTTGTGCTCCCCTTGGGATGCCTTTCACAGCTGCCGTGTGCCTGGAGCTCAGAGCTTGCTGGTTTAAAAAGCTCTACACCTAGGCGTAACCCTAACCCTAACCGTAACACTGGTCATTTAAATCAGCCTGGGTTTAGGAATTATCCCAAGGGAAAAGCTGTGGAGACAGCCATGTTGTGGCACTTTTGCGCTCCCCTTGGGATGCCTTTCACAGCTGCAGTGTGCTTGGAGCACAGGGCTTCCTGGTGTAAAAAACCACAACTTTAGCCCAAACTGGAGGCTTCTAAATCAGCCTTCGTTTCGGGATGTCCCCAAGGAAAAAGCTGTGGAGGCAGGCATGTTGAGGCACTTCTGCGCTCTTCTTGGGTAGTCCTTCGCAGCTGCTGTGTTCTTGGAACTCAGGGCTTTCTGGTTAAAAGAACACTAACCCTAGGCCTAACTCAAACCTTAAGCCTGGGAAGGAAAATCAGCCTATGATTCGGGATGGTCTCATGGAAATAGCAGTGGAGGCAGCCAAGTTGTGTCACTTTTGCGCTCCCCTTGGGATGCCTTTAACAGCTGCAGTGTTCCTGGAGCACAGGGCTTCCTGGTTTTAAAAGTCCTAGGCCTAAGCCTAACAGTAACCCTAGGAAGGTAAATCAGCCGGGTATTAGGGTTCCTCCTAAGGAAAAAGCTGTGAAAGCAGCCATGTTGTGGCACTTCTGCGCTCCCCTTGGGATGCCTTTAACAGCTGCAGTGTGCCTGGAGCACAGGGCTTCCTGGTTTTAAAAGTCCTAGGCCTAGGCCTAACAGTAACACTAGGAAGGTAAATCAGCCGGGTATTAGGGTTCTTCCTAAGGAAAAAGCTGTGAGAGCAGCCGTGTTGTGGCACTTCTGCACTCCCTTTGGGATGCCTTTTGCAGATGCAGTAAGCCTGGAACTCAGGGCTTCCTGGTTAAAAAAATCCTTGCCCTTGGGTGAGCCCTAACCCTAACCCTAGGCAGATAAATCAGCCTAGGTATAGGGATGGTGCCAAGGAAAAAGCTGTGAAAGCTGCCATGTTGTTGCACTTTTGTACTCCCCTTGGGATGCCTTAAACAGCTGCCGTGTGCCTGGAGCTCAGGGCTTCCTGGTTTAAAAAACCATGTCCCTAGCTGAGACTGGAGGCAGGTAATTCAGCCTAGGCTTAGCAATGGTGCCAATGAAAACGTGTGGAGGCAGCCATTTTCTGGCACTTTTGTGCTCCCCTTGGGATGCCTTTCGCAGCTGCCGTGTGCCTGGAGCTCAGAGCTTGCTGGTTTAAAAAGCTCTACACCTAGGCGTATCCCTAAACCTAACCGTAACACTGGTCATTTAAATCAGCCTGGGTTTAGGAATTATCCCAAGGGAAAAGCTGTGGAGACAGCCATGTTGTGGCACTTTTGCGCTCCCCTTGGGATGCCTTTCACAGCTGCAGTGAGCTTGGAGCACAGGGCTTCCTGGTGTAAAAAACCACAACTTTAGACCAAACTGGAGGCTTCTAAATCAGCCTTCGTTTCGGGACGTCCCCAAGGAAAAAGCTGTGGAGGCAGGAATGTTGAGGCACTTCTGCGCTCTTCTTGGGTAGTCCTTCGCAGCTGCTGTGCTCTTGGAACTCAGGGCTTTCTGGTTAAAAGAACACTAACCCTAGGCCTAACTCAAACCTTAAGCCTAGGAAGGAAAATCAGCCTATGATTCGGGATGGTCTCATGGAAATAGCAGTGGAGGCAGCCAAGTTGTGTCACTTTTGCGCTCCCCTTGGGATGCCTTTAACAGCTGCAGTGTGCCTGGAGCACAGGGCTTCCTGGTTTAAAAGTCCTAGGCCTAAGCCTAACAGTAACCCTAGGAAGGTAAATCAGCCGGGTATTAGGGTTCTTCCTAAGGAAAAAGCTGTGAAAGCAGCCATGTTGTGGACCTTCTGCGCTCCCTTTGGGATGCCTTTGGCAGATGCAGTAAGCCTGGAACTCAGGGCTTCCTGGTTAAAAAATCCTAGCCCTAGGCTGAGCCCTAACCCTAACCCTAGGCAGATAAATCAGCCTAGGTATAGGGATGGTGCCAAGGAAAAAGCTGTGAAAGCTGCCATGTTGTTGCACTTTTGCACTCCCCTTGGGATGCCTTTCACAGCTGCCGTGTGCCTGGAGCTCAGGGCTTCCTGGTTTAAAAAACCATGTCCCTAGCTGAGACTGGAGGCAGGTAATTCAGCCTAGGCTTAGCAATGGTGCCAATGAAAACGTGTGGAGGCAGCCATTTTCTGGCACTTTTGTGCTCCCCTTGGGATGCCTTTCACAGCTGCCGTGTGCCTGGAGCTCAGAGCTTGCTGGTTTAAAAAGCTCTACACCTAGGCGTAACCCTAACCCTAACCGTAACACTGGTCATTTAAATCAGCCTGGGTTTAGGAATTATCCCAAGGGAAAAGCTGTGGAGACAGCCATGTTGTGGCACTTTTGCGCTCCCCTTGGGATGCCTTTCACAGCTGCAGTGAGCTTGGAGCACAGGGCTTCCTGGTGTAAAAAACCACAACTTTAGCCCAAACTGGAGGCTTCTAAATCAGCCTTCGTTTCGGGATGTCCCCAAGGAAAAAGCTGTGGAGGCAGGCATGTTGAGGCACTTCTGCGCTCTTCTTGGGTAGTCCTTCGCAGCTGCTGTGTTCTTGGAACTCAGGGCTTTCTGGTTAAAAGAACACTAACCCTAGGCCTAACTCAAACCTTAAGCCTGGGAAGGAAAATCAGCCTATGATTCGGGATGGTCTCATGGAAATAGCAGTGGAGGCAGCCAAGTTGTGTCACTTTTGCGCTCCCCTTGGGATGCCTTTAACAGCTGCAGTGTTCCTGGAGCACAGGGCTTCCTGGTTTTAAAAGTCCTAGGCCTAAGCCTAACAGTAACCCTAGGAAGGTAAATCAGCCGGGTATTAGGGTTCCTCCTAAGGAAAAAGCTGTGAAAGCAGCCATGTTGTGGCACTTCTGCGCTCCCCTTGGGATGCCTTTAACAGCTGCAGTGTGCCTGGAGCACAGGGCTTCCTGGTTTTTAAAAGTCCTAGGCCTAGGCCTAACAGTAACACTAGGAAGGTAAATCAGCCGGGTATTAGGGTTCTTCCTAAGGAAAAAGCTGTGAGAGCAGCCGTGTTGTGGCACTTCTGCACTCCCTTTGGGATGCCTTTTGCAGATGCAGTAAGCCTGGAACTCAGGGCTTCCTGGTTAAAAAAATCCTTGCCCTGGGCTGAGCCCTAACCCTAACCCTAGGCAGATAAATCAGCCTAGGTATAGGGATGGTGCCAAGGAAAAAGCTGTGAAAGCTGCCATGTTGTTGCACTTTTGTACTCCCCTTGGGATGCCTTAAACAGCTGCCGTGTGCCTGGAGCTCAGGGCTTCCTGGTTTAAAAAACCATGTCCCTAGCTGAGACTGGAGGCAGGTGATTCAGCCTAGGCTTAGCAATGGTGCCAATGAAAACGTGTGGAGGCAGCCATTTTCTGGCACTTTTGTGCTCCCCTTGGGATGCCTTTCGCAGCTGCCGTGTGCCTGGAGCTCAGAGCTTGCTGGTTTAAAAAGCTCTACACCTAGGCGTATCCCTAAACCTAACCGTAACACTGGTCATTTAAATCAGCCTGGGTTTAGGAATTATCCCAAGGGAAAAGCTGTGGAGACAGCCATGTTGTGGCACTTTTGCGCTCCCCTTGGGATGCCTTTCACAGCTGCAGTGAGCTTGGAGCACAGGGCTTCCTGGTGTAAAAAACCACAACTTTAGCCCAAACTGGAGGCTTCTAAATCAGCCTTCGTTTCGGGATGTCCCCAAGGAAAAAGCTGTGGAGGCTGGCATGTTGAGGCACTTCTGCGCTCTTCTTGGGTAGTCCTTCGCAGCTGCTGTGTTCTTGGAACTCAGGGCTTTCTGGGTAAAAGAACACTAACCCTAGGCCTAACTCAAACCTTAAGCCTGGGAAGGAAAATCAGCCTATGATTCGGGATGGTCTCATGGAAATAGCAGTGGAGGCAGCCAAGTTGTGTCACTTTTGCGCTCCCCTTGGGATGCCTTTAACAGCTGCAGTGTGCCTGGAGCACAGGGCTTCCTGGTTTTAAAAGTCCTAGGCCTAAGCCTAACAGTAACCCTAGGAAGGTAAATCAGCCGGGTATTAGGGTTCTTCCTAAGGAAAAAGCTGTGAAAGCAGCCATGTTGTGGACCTTCTGCGCTCCCTTTGGGATGCCTTTGGCAGATGCAGTAAGCCTGGAACTCAGGGCTTCCTGGTTAAAAAAAATCCTAGCCCTTGGCTGAGCCCTAACCCTAACCCTAGGCAGATAAATCAGCCTAGGTATAGGGATGGTGCCAAGGAAAAAGCTGTGAAAGCTGCCATGTTGTTGCACTTTTGTACTCCCTTTGGGATGCCTTTCACCGCTGCCGTGTGCCTGGAGCTCAGGGCTTCCTGGTTTAAAAAACCATGTCCCTAGCTGAGACTGGAGGCAGGTAATTCAGCCTAGGCTTAGCAATGGTGCCAATGAAAACGTGTGGAGGCAGCCATTTTCTGGCACTTTTGTGCTCCCCTTGGGATGCCTTTCGCAGCTGCCGTGTGCCTGGAGCTCAGAGCTTGCTGGTTTAAAAAGCTCTACACCTAGGCGTAACCCTAACCCTAACCGTAACACTGGTCATTTAAATCAGCCTGGGTTTAGGAATTATCCCAAGGGAAAAGCTGTGGAGACAGCCATGTTGTGGCACTTTTGCGCTCCCCTTGGGATGCCTTTCACAGCTGCAGTGTGCTTAGAGCACAGGGCTTCCTGGTGTAAAAAACCACAACTTTAGCCCAAACTGGAGGCTTCTAAATCAGCCTTCGTTTCGGGACGTCCCCAAGAAAAAGCTGTGGAGGCAGGCATGTTGAGGCACTTCTGCGCTCTTCTTGGGTAGTCCTTCGCAGCTGCTGTGCTCTTGGAACTCAGGGCTTTCTGGTTAAAAGAACACTAACCCTAGGCCTAACTCAAACCTTAAGCCTAGGAAGGAAAATCAGCCTATGATTCGGGATGGTCTCATGGAAATAGCAGTGGAGGCAGCCAAGTTGTGTCACTTTTGCGCTCCCCTTGGGATGCCTTTAACAGCTGCAGTGTGCCTGGAGCACAGGGCTTCCTGGTTTTAAAAGTCCTAGGCCTAAGCCTAACAGTAACCCTAGGAAGGTAAATCAGCCGGGTATTAGGGTTCTTCCTAAGGAAAAAGCTGTGAAAGCAGCCATGTTGTGGCACTTCTGCGCTCCCTTTGGGATGCCTTTGGCAGATGCAGTGTGCCTGGAACTCAGGGCTTCCTGGTTAAAAAATCCTAGCCCTTGGCTGAGACCTAACCCTAACCCTAGGCAGATAAATCAGCCTAGGTATAGGGATGGTGCCAAGGAAAAAGCTGTGAAAGCTGCCATGTTGTTGCACTTTTGCACTCCCCTTGGGATGCCTTAAACAGCTGCCGTGTGCCTGGAGCTCAGGGCTTCCTGGTTTAAAAAACCATGTCCCTAGCTGAGACTGGAGGCAGGTGATTCAGCCTAGGCTTAGCAATGGTGCCAATGAAAACGTGTGGAGGCAGCCATTTTCTGGCACTTTTGTGCTCCCCTTGGGATGCCTTTCACAGCTGCCGTGTGCCTGGAGCTCAGAGCTTGCTGGTTTAAAAAGCTCTACACCTAGGCGTAACCCTAACCCTAACCGTAACACTGGTCATTTAAATCAGCCTGGGTTTAGGAATTATCCCAAGGGAAAAGCTGTGGAGACAGCCATGTTGTGGCACTTTTGCGCTCCCCTTGGGATGCCTTTCACAGCTGCAGTGAGCTTGGAGCACAAAGCTTCCTGGTGTAAAAAACCACAACTTTAGCCCAAACTGGAGGCTTCTAAATCAGCCTTCGTTTCGGGATGTCCCCAAGGAAAAAGCTGTGGAGGCAGGAATGTTGAGGCACTTCTGCGCTCTTCTTGGGTAGTCCTTCGCAGCTGCTGTGTTCTTGGAACTCAGGGCTTTCTGGTTAAAAGAACACTAACCCTAGGCCTAACTCAAACCTTAAGCCTGGGAAGGAAAATCAGCCTATGATTCGGGATGGTCTCATGGAAATAGCAGTGGAGGCAGCCAAGTTGTGTCACTTTTGCGCTCCCCTTGGGATGCCTTTAACAGCTGCAGTGTGCCTGGAGCACAGGGCTTCCTGGTTTTAAAAGTCCTAGGCCTAAGCCTAACAGTAACCCTAGGAAGGTAAATCAGCCAGGTATTAGGGTTCCTCCTAAGGAAAAAGGTGTGAAAGCAGCCATGTTGTGGCACTTCTGCGCTCCCCTTGGGATGCCTTTAACAGCTGCAGTGTGCCTGGAGCACAGGGCTTCCTGGTTTTAAAAGTCCTAGGCCTAAGCCTAACAGTAACCCTAGGAAGGTAAATCAGCCGGGTATTAGGGTTCTTCCTAAGGAAAAAGCTGTGAAAGCAGCCATGTTGTGGCACTTCTGCACTCCCTTTGGGATGCCTTTGGCAGATGCAGTAAGCCTGGAACTCAGGGCTTCCTGGTTAAAAAAATCCTTGCCCTTGGCTGAGCCCTAACCCTAACCCTAGGCAGATAAATCAGCCTAGGTATAGGGATGGTGCCAAGGAAAAAGCTGTGAAAGCTGCCATGTTGTTGCACTTTTGTACTCCCCTTGGGATGCCTTAAACAGCTGCCGTGTGCCTGGAGCTCAGGGCTTCCTGGTTTAAAAAACCATGTCCCTAGCTGAGACTGGAGGCAGGTAATTCAGCCTAGGCTTAGCAATGGTGCCAATAAAAACATGTGGAGGCAGCCATTTTCTGGCACTTTTGTGCTCCCCTTGGGATGCCTTTTGCAGCTGCCGTGTGCCTGGAGCTCAGAGCTTGCTGGTTTAAAAAGCTCTACACCTAGGCATAACCCTAACCCTAACCGTAACACTGGTCATTTAAATCAGCCTGGGTTTAGGAATTATCCCAAGGGAAAAGCTGTGGAGACAGCCATGTTGTGGCACTTTTGCGCTCCCCTTGGGATGCCTTTCACAGCTGCAGTGTGCTTGGAGCACAGGGCTTCCTGGTGTAAAAAACCACAACTTTAGCCCAAACTGGAGGCTTCTAAATCAGCCTTCGTTTCGGGACGTCCTCAAAGAAAAAGCTGTGGAGGCAGGCATGTTGAGGCACTTCTGCGCTCTTCTTGGGTAGTACTTCGCAGCTGCTGTGTTCTTGGAACTCAGGGCTTTCTGGTTAAAAGAACACTAACCCTAGGCCTAACTCAAACCTTAAGCCTAGGAAGGAAAATCAGCCTATGATTCGGGATGGTCTCATGGAAATAGCAGTGGAGGCAGCCAAGTTGTGTCACTTTTGCGCTCCCCTTGGGATGCCTTTAACAGCTGCAGTGTGCCTGGAGCACAGAGCTTCCTGGTTTTAAAAGTCCTAGGCCTAAGCCTAACAGTAACCCTAGGAAGGTAAATCAGCCGGGTATTAGGGTTCTTCCTAAGGAAAAAGCTGTGAAAGCAGCCATGTTGTGGACCTTCTGCGCTCCCTTTGGGATGCCTTTGGCAGATGCAGTAAGCCTGGAACTCAGGGCTTCCTGGTTAAAAAAATCCTTGCCCTTGGCTGAGCCCTAACGCTAACCCTAGGCAGATAAATCAGCCTAGGTATAGGGATGGTGCCAAGGAAAAAGCTGTGAAAGCTGCCATGTTGTTGCACTTTTGTACTCCCCTTGAGATGCCTTTCACAGCTGCCAAGTGCCTGGAGCTCAGTGCTTCCTGGTTTAAAAAACCATGTCCCTAGCTGAGACTGGAGGCAGGTAATTCAGCCTAGGCTTAGCAATGGTGCCAATGAAAACGTGTGGAGGCAGCCATTTTCTGGCACTTTTGTGCTCCCCTTGGGAGTCCTTTCACAGCTGCCGTGTGCCTGGAGCTCAGAGCTTGCTGGTTTAAAAAGCTCTACACCTAGGCGTAACCCTAACTCTAACCGTAACACTGGTCATTTAAATCAGCCTGGGTTTAGGAATTATCCCAAGGGAAAAGCTGTGGAGACAGCCATGTTGTGGCACTTTTGTGCTCCCCTTGGGATGCCTTTCACAGCTGCAGTGTGCTTAGAGCACAGGGCTTCCTGGTGTAAAAAACCACAACTTTAGCCCAAACTGGAGGCTTCTAAATCAGCCTTCGTTTCGGGACGTCCCCAAGGAAAAAGCTGTGGAGGCAGGCATGTTGAGGCACTTCTGCGCTCTTCTTGGGTAGTCCTTCGCAGCTGCTGTGTTCTTGGAACTCAGGGCTTTCTGGTTAAAAGAACACTAACCCTAGGCCTAACTCAAACCTTAAGCCTAGGAAGGAAAATCAGCCTATGATTGGGGATGGTCTCATGGAAATAGCAGTGGAGGCAGCCAAGTTGTGTCACTTTTGCGCTCCCCTTGGGATGCCTTTAACAGCTGCAGTGTGCCTGGAGCACAGGGCTTCCTGGTTTTAAAAGTCCTAGGCCTAAGCCTAACAGTAACCCTAGGAAGGTAAATCAGCCGGGTATTAGGGTTCTTCCTAAGGAAAAAGCTGTGAAAGCAGCCATGTTGTGGACCTTCTGCGCTCCCTTTGGGATGCCTTTGGCAGATGCAGTAAGCCTGGAACTCAGGGCTTCCTGGTTAAAAAATCCTAGCCCTTGGCTGAGCCCTAACCCTAACCCTAGGCAGATAAATCAGCCTAGGTATAGGGATGGTGCCAAGGAAAAAGCTGTGAAAGCTGCCATGTTGTTGCACTTTTGTACTCCCTTTGGGATGCCTTTCACAGCTGCCGTGTGCCTGGAGCTCAGGGCTTCCTGGTTTAAAAAACCATGTCCCTAGCTGAGACTGGAGGCAGGTAATTCAGCCTAGGCTTAGCAATGGTGCCAATGAAAACGTGTGGAGGCAGCCATTTTCTGGCACTTTTGTGCTCCCCTTGGGATGCCTTTCGCAGCTGCCGTGTGCCTGGAGCTCAGAGCTTGCTGGTTTAAAAAGCTCTACACCTAGGCGTAACCCTAACCCTAACCGTAACACTGGTCATTTAAATCAGCCTGGTTTTAGGAATTATCCCAAGGGAAAAGCTGTGGAGACAGCCATGTTGTGGCACTTTTGCGCTCCCCTTGGGATGCCTTTCACAGCTGCAGTGTGCTTGGAGCACAGGGCTTCCTGGTGTAAAAAACCACAACTTTAGCCCAAACTGGAGGCTTCTAAATCAGCCTTCGTTTCGGGATGTCCCCAAGGAAAAAGCTGTGGAGGCAGGCATGTTGAGGCACTTCTGCGCTCTTCTTGGGTAGTCCTTCGCAGCTGCTGTGTTCTTGGAACTCAGGGCTTTCTGGTTAAAAGAACACTAACCCTAGGCCTAACTCAAACCTTAAGCCTGGGAAGGAAAATCAGCCTATGATTCGGGATGGTCTCATGGAAATAGCAGTGGAGGCAGCCAAGTTGTGTCACTTTTGCACTCCCCTTGGGATGCCTTTAACAGCTGCAGTGTGCCTGGAGCACAGGGCTTCCTGGTTTAAAAGTCCTAGGCCTAAGCCTAACAGTAACCCTAGGAAGGTAAATCAGCCGGGTATTAGGGTTCTTCCTAAGGAAAAAGCTGTGAAAGCAGCCATGTTGTGGACCTTCTGCGCTCCCCTTGGGATGCCTTTAACAGCTGCAGTAAGCCTGGAACTCAGGGCTTCCTGGTTAAAAAAATCCTAGCCCTTGGCTGAGCCCTAACCCTAACCCTAGGCAGATAAATCAGCCTAGGTATAGGGATGGTGCCAAGGAAAAAGCTGTGAAAGCTGCCATGTTGTTGCACTTTTGTACTCCCTTTGGGATGCCTTTCACCGCTGCCGTGTGCCTGGAGCTCAGGGCTTCCTGGTTTAAAAAACCATGTCCCTAGCTGAGACTGGAGGCAGGTAATTCAGCCTAGGCTTAGCAATGGTGCCAATGAAAACGTGTGGAGGCAGCCATTTTCTGGCACTTTTGTGCTCCCCTTGGGATGCCTTTCGCAGCTGCCGTGTGCCTGGAGCTCAGAGCTTGCTGGTTTAAAAAGCTCTACACCTAGGCGTAACCCTAACCCTAACCGTAACACTGGTCATTTAAATCAGCCTGGGTTTAGGAATTATCCCAAGGGAAAAGCTGTGGAGACAGCCATGTTGTGGCACTTTTGCGCTCCCCTTGGGATGCCTTTCACAGCTGCAGTGTGCTTAGAGCACAGGGCTTCCTGGTGTAAAAAACCACAACTTTAGCCCAAACTGGAGGCTTCTAAATCAGCCTTCGTTTCGGGACGTCCCCAAGGAAAAAGCTGTGGAGGCAGGCATGTTGAGGCACTTCTGCGCTCTTCTTGGGTAGTCCTTCGCAGCTGCTGTGCTCTTGGAACTCAGGGCTTTCTGGTTAAAAGAACACTAACCCTAGGCCTAACTCAAACCTTAAGCCTGGGAAGGAAAATCAGCCTATGATTCGGGATGGTCTCATGGAAATAGCAGTGGAGGCAGCCAAGTTGTGTCACTTTTGCGCTCCCCTTGGGATGCCTTTAACAGCTGCAGTGTGCCTGGAGCACAGGGCTTCCTGGTTTTAAAAGTCCTAGGCCTAAGCCTAACAGTAACCCTAGGAAGGTAAATCAGCCGGGTATTAGGGTTCTTCCTAAGGAAAAAGCTATGAAAGCAGCCATGTTGTGGCACTTCTGCGCTCCCTTTGGGATGCCTTTGGCAGATGCAGTGTGCCTGGAACTCAGGGCTTCCTGTTTAAAAAATCCTAGCCCTTGGCTGAGACCTAACCCTAACCCTAGGCAGATAAATCAGCCTAGGTATAGGGATGGTGCCAAGGAAAAAGCTGTGAAAGCTGCCATGTTGTTGCACTTTTGTACTCCCCTTGGGATGCCTTAAACAGCTGCCGTGTGCCTGGAGCTCAGGGCTTCCTGGTTTAAAAAACCATGTCCCTAGCTGAGACTGGAGGCAGGTAATTCAGCCTAGGCTTAGCAATGGTGCCAATGAAAACGTGTGGAGGCAGCCATTTTCTGGCACTTTTGTGCTCCCCTTGGGATGCCTTTCACAGCTGCCGTGTGCCTGGAGCTCAGAGCTTGCTGGTTTAAAAAGCTCTACACCTAGGCATAACCCTAACCCTAACCGTAACACTGGTCATTTAAATCAGCCTGGGTTTAGGAATTATCCCAAGGGAAAAGCTGTGGAGACAGCCATGTTGTGGCACTTTTGCGCTCCCCTTGGGATGCCTTTCACAGCTGCAGTGAGCTTGGAGCACAAAGCTTCCTGGTGTAAAAAACCACAACTTTAGCCCAAACTGGAGGCTTCTAAATCAGCCTTCGTTTCGGGATGTCCCCAAGGAAAAAGCTGTGGAGGCAGGAATGTTGAGGCACTTCTGCGCTCTTCTTGGGTAGTCCTTCGCAGCTGCTGTGTTCTTGGAACTCAGGGCTTTCTGGTTAAAAGAACACTAACCCTAGGCCTAACTCAAACCTTAAGCCTGGGAAGGAAAATCAGCCTATGATTCGGGATGGTCTCATGGAAATAGCAGTGGAGGCAGCCAAGTTGTGTCACTTTTGCGCTCCCCTTGGGATGCCTTTAACAGCTGCAGTGTGCCTGGAGCACAGGGCTTCCTGGTTTTAAAAGTCCTAGGCCTAAGCCTAACAGTAACCCTAGGAAGGTAAATCAGCCAGGTATTAGGGTTCCTCCTAAGGAAAAAGGTGTGAAAGCAGCCATGTTGTGGCACTTCTGCGCTCCCCTTGGGATGCCTTTAACAGCTGCAGTGTGCCTGGAGCACAGGGCTTCCTGGTTTTAAAAGTCCTAGGCCTAAGCCTAACAGTAACCCTAGGAAGGTAAATCAGCCGGGTATTAGGGTTCTTCCTAAGGAAAAAGCTGTGAGAGCAGCCGTGTTGTGGCACTTCTGCACTCCCTTTGGGATGCCTTTGGCAGATGCAGTAAGCCTGGAACTCAGGGCTTCCTGGTTAAAAAAATCCTTGCCCTTGGCTGAGCCCTAACCCTAACCCTAGGCAGATAAATCAGCCTAGGTATAGGGATGGTGCCAAGGAAAAAGCTGTGAAAGCTGCCATGTTGTTGCACTTTTGTACTCCCCTTGGGATGCCTTAAACAGCTGCCGTGTGCCTGGAGCTCAGGGCTTCCTGGTTTAAAAAACCATGTCCCTAGCTGAGACTGGAGGCAGGTGATTCAGCCTAGGCTTAGCAATGGTGCCAATGAAAACGTGTGGAGGCAGCCATTTTCTGGCACTTTTGTGCTCCCCTTGGGATGCCTTTCGCAGCTGCCGTGTGCCTGGAGCTCAGAGCTTGCTGGTTTAAAAAGCTCTACACCTAGGCGTATCCCTAAACCTAACCGTAACACTGGTCATTTAAATCAGCCTGGGTTTAGGAATTATCCCAAGGGAAAAGCTGTGGAGACAGCCATGTTGTGGCACTTTTGCGCTCCCCTTGGGATGCCTTTCACAGCTGCAGTGAGCTTGGAGCACAGGGCTTCCTGGTGTAAAAAACCACAACTTTAGACCAAACTGGAGGCTTCTAAATCAGCCTTCGTTTCGGGATGTCCCCAAGGAAAAAGCTGTGGAGGCTGGCATGTTGAGGCACTTCTGCGCTCTTCTTGGGTAGTCCTTCGCAGCTGCTGTGTTCTTGGAACTCAGGGCTTTCTGGGTAAAAGAACACTAACCCTAGGCCTAACTCAAACCTTAAGCCTGGGAAGGAAAATCAGCCTATGATTCGGGATGGTCTCATGGAAATAGCAGTGGAGGCAGCCAAGTTGTGTCACTTTTGCGCACCCCTTGGGATGCCTTTAACAGCTGCAGTGTGCCTGGAGCACAGGGCTTCCTGGTTTTAAAAGTCCTAGGCCTAAGCCTAACAGTAACCCTAGGAAGGTAAATCAGCCGGGTATTAGGGTTCTTCCTAAGGAAAAAGCTGTGAAAGCAGCCATGTTGTGGACCTTCTGCGCTCCCTTTGGGATGCCTTTGGCAGATGCAGTAAGCCTGGAACTCAGGGCTTCCTGGTTAAAAAAATCCTAGCCCTTGGCTGAGCCCTAACCCTAACCCTAGGCAGATAAATCAGCCTAGGTAGAGGGATGGTGCCAAGGAAAAAGCTGTGAAAGCTGCCATGTTGTTGCACTTTTGTACTCCCTTTGGGATGCCTTTCACCGCTGCCGTGTGCCTGGAGCTCAGGGCTTCCTGGTTTAAAAAACCATGTCCCTAGCTGAGACTGGAGGCAGGTAATTCAGCCTAGGCTTAGCAATGGTGCCAATGAAAACGTGTGGAGGCAGCCATTTTCTGGCACTTTTGTGCTCCCCTTGGGATGCATTTCGCAGCTGCCGTGTGCCTGGAGCTCAGAGCTTGCTGGTTTAAAAAGCTCTACACCTAGGCGTAACCCTAACCCTAACCGTAACACTGGTCATTTAAATCAGCCTGGGTTTAGGAATTATCCCAAGGGAAAAGCTGTGGAGACAGCCATGTTGTGGCACTTTTGCGCTCCCCTTGGGATGCCTTTCACAGCTGCAGTGTGCTTAGAGCACAGGGCTTCCTGGTGTAAAAAACCACAACTTTAGCCCAAACTGGAGGCTTCTAAATCAGCCTTCGTTTCGGGACGTCCCCAAGGAAAAAGCTGTGGAGGCAGGCATGTTGAGGCACTTCTGCGCTCTTCTTGGGTAGTCCTTCGCAGCTGCTGTGTTCTTGGAACTCAGGGCTTTCTGGTTAAAAGAACACTAACCCTAGGCCTAACTCAAACCTTAAGCCTAGGAAGGAAAATCAGCCTATGATTCGGGATGGTCTCATGGAAATAGCAGTGGAGGCAGCCAAGTTGTGTCACTTTTGCGCTCCCCTTGGGATGCCTTTAACAGCTGCAGTGTGCCTGGAGCACAGGGCTTCCTGGTTTTAAAAGTCCTAGGCCTAAGCCTAACAGTAACCCTAGGAAGGTAAATCAGCCGGGTATTAGGGTTCTTCCTAAGGAAAAAGCTGTGAAAGCAGCCATGTTGTGGACCTTCTGCGCTCCCTTTGGGATGCCTTTGGCAGATGCAGTAAGCCTGGAACTCAGGGCTTCCTGGTTAAAAAATCCTAGCCCTTGGCTGAGCCCTAACCCTAACCCTAGGCAGATAAATCAGCCTAGGTATAGGGATGGTGCCAAGGAAAAAGCTGTGAAAGCTGCCATGTTGTTGCACTTTTGCACTCCCCTTGGGATGCCTTTCACAGCTGCCGTGTGCCTGGAGCTCAGGGCTTCCTGGTTTAAAAAACCATGTCCCTAGCTGAGACTGGAGGCAGGTAATTCAGCCTAGGCTTAGCAATGGTGCCAATGAAAACGTGTGGAGGCAGCCATTTTCTGGCACTTTTGTGCTCCCCTTGGGATGCCTTTCACAGCTGCCGTGTGCCTGGAGCTCAGAGCTTGCTGGTTTAAAAAGCTCTACACCTAGGCGTAACCCTAACCCTAACCGTAACACTGGTCATTTAAATCAGCCTGGGTTTAGGAATTATCCCAAGGGAAAAGCTGTGGAGACAGCCATGTTGTGGCACTTTTGCGCTCCCCTTGGGATGCCTTTCACAGCTGCAGTGTGCTTAGAGCACAGGGCTTCCTGGTGTAAAAAACCACAACTTTAGCCCAAACTGGAGGCTTCTAAATCAGCCTTCGTTTCGGGATGTCCCCAAGGAAAAAGCTGTGGAGGCAGGCATGTTGAGGCACTTCTGCGCTCTTCTTGGGTAGTCCTTCGCAGCTGCTGTGTTCTTGGAACTCAGGGCTTTCTGGTTAAAAGAACACTAACCCTAGGCCTAACTCAAACCTTAAGCCTGGGAAGGAAAATCAGCCTATGATTCGGGATGGTCTCATGGAAATAGCAGTGGAGGCAGCCAAGTTGTGTCACTTTTGCGCTCCCCTTGGGATGCCTTTAACAGCTGCAGTGTTCCTGGAGCACAGGGCTTCCTGGTTTTAAAAGTGCTAGGCCTAAGCCTAACAGTAACCCTAGGAAGGTAAATCAGCCAGGTATTAGGGTTCCTCCTAAGGAAAAAGGTGTGAAAGCAGCCATGTTGTGGCACTTCTGCGCTCCCCTTGGGATGCCTTTCACAGCTGCAGTGTGCCTGGAGCACAGGGCTTCCTGGTTTTAAAAGTCCTAGGCCTAGGCCTAACAGTAACCCTAGGAAGGTAAATCAGCCGGGTATTAGGGTTCTTCCTAAGGAAAAAGCTGTGAAAGCAGCCGTGTTGTGGCACTTCTGCACTCCCTTTGGGATGCCTTTTGCAGATGCAGTAAGCCTGGAACTCAGGGCTTCCTGGTTAAAAAAATCCTTGCCCTTGGCTGAGCCCTAACCCTAACCCTAGGCAGATAAATCAGCCTAGGTATAGGGATGGTGCCAAGGAAAAAGCTGTGAAAGCTGCCATGTTGTTGCACTTTTTACTCCCCTTGGGATGCCTTAAACAGCTGCCGTGTGCCTGGAGCTCAGGGCTTCCTGGTTTAAAAAACCATGTCCCTAGCTGAGACTGGAGGCAGGTGATTCAGCCTAGGCTTAGCAATGGTGCCAATGAAAACGTGTGGAGGCAGCCATTTTCTGGCACTTTTGTGCTCCCCTTGGGATGCCTTTCGCAGCTGCCGTGTGCCTGGAGCTCAGAGCTTGCTGGTTTAAAAAGCTCTACACCTAGGCGTATCCCTAAACCTAACCGTAACACTGGTCATTTAAATCAGCCTGGGTTTAGGAATTATCCCAAGGGAAAAGCTGTGGAGACAGCCATGTTGTGGCACTTTTGCGCTCCCCTTGGGATGCCTTTCACAGCTGCAGTGAGCTTGGAGCACAGGGCTTCCTGGTGTAAAAAACCACAACTTTAGCCCAAACTGGAGGCTTCTAAATCAGCCTTCGTTTCGGGATGTCCCCAAGGAAAAAGCTGTGGAGGCTGGCATGTTGAGGCACTTCTGCGCTCTTCTTGGGTAGTCCTTCGCAGCTGCTGTGTTCTTGGAACTCAGGGCTTTCTGGGTAAAAGAACACTAACCCTAGGCCTAACTCAAACCTTAAGCCTGGGAAGGAAAATCAGCCTATGATTCGGGATGGTCTCATGGAAATAGCAGTGGAGGCAGCCAAGTTGTGTCACTTTTGCGCTCCCCTTGGGATGCCTTTAACAGCTGCAGTGTTCCTGGAGCACAGGGCTTCCTGGTTTTAAAAGTCCTAGGCCTAGGCCTAACAGTAACCCTAGGAAGGTAAATCAGCCGGGTATTAGGGTTCTTCCTAAGGAAAAAGCTGTGAAAGCAGCCATGTTGTGGACCTTCTGCGCTCCCTTTGGGATGCCTTTGGCAGATGCAGTAAGCCTGGAACTCAGGGCTTCCTGGTTAAAAAAATCCTAGCCCTTGGCTGAGCCCTAACCCTAACCCTAGGCAGATAAATCAGCCTAGGTATAGGGATGGTGCCAAGGAAAAAGCTGTGAAAGCTGCCATGTTGTTGCACTTTTGTACTCCCTTTGGGATGCCTTTCACCGCTGCCGTGTGCCTGGAGCTCAGGGCTTCCTGGTTTAAAAAACCATGTCCCTAGCTGAGACTGGAGGCAGGTAATTCAGCCTAGGCTTAGCAATGGTGCCAATGAAAACGTGTGGAGGCAGCCATTTTCTGGCACTTTTGTGCTCCCCTTGGGATGCCTTTCGCAGCTGCCGTGTGCCTGGAGCTCAGAGCTTGCTGGTTTAAAAAGCTCTACACCTAGGCGTAACCCTAACCCTAACCGTAACACTGGTCATTTAAATCAGCCTGGGTTTAGGAATTATCCCAAGGGAAAAGCTGTGGAGACAGCCATGTTGTGGCACTTTTGCGCTCCCCTTGGGATGCCTTTCACAGCTGCAGTGTGCTTAGAGCACAGGGCTTCCTGGTGTAAAAAACCACAACTTTAGCCCAAACTGGAGGCTTCTAAATCAGCCTTCGTTTCGGGACGTCCCCAAGGAAAAAGCTGTGGAGGCAGGCATGTTGAGGCACTTCTGCGCTCTTCTTGGGTAGTCCTTCGCAGCTGCTGTGCTCTTGGAACTCAGGGCTTTCTGGTTAAAAGAACACTAACCCTAGGCCTAACTCAAACCTTAAGCCTAGGAAGGAAAATCAGCCTATGATTCGGGATGGTCTCATGGAAATAGCAGTGGAGGCAGCCAAGTTGTGGCACTTTTGCGCTCCCCTTGGGATGCCTTTAACAGCTGCAGTGTGCCTGGAGCACAGGGCTTCCTGGTTTTAAAAGTCCTAGGCCTAAGCCTAACAGTAACCCTAGGAAGGTAAATCAGCCGGGTATTAGGGTTCTTCCTAAGGAAAAAGCTGTGAAAGCAGCCATGTTGTGGCACTTCTGCGCTCCCTTTGGGATGCCTTTGGCAGATGCAGTGTGCCTGGAACTCAGGGCTTCCTGGTTAAAAAATCCTAGCCCTTGGCTGAGCCCTAACCCTAACCCTAGGCAGATAAATCAGCCTAGGTATAGGGATGGTGCCAAGGAAAAAGCTGTGAAAGCTGCCATGTTGTTGCACTTTTGTACTCCCCTTGGGATGCCTTAAACAGCTGCCGTGTGCCTGGAGCTCAGGGCTTCCTGGTTTAAAAAACCATGTCCCTAGCTGAGACTGGAGGCCGGTAATTCAGCCTAGGCTTAGCAATGGTGCCAATGAAAACGTGTGGAGGCAGCCATTTTCTGGCACTTTTGTGCTCCCCTTGGGATGCCTTTCACAGCTGCCGTGTGCCTGGAGCTCAGAGCTTGCTGGTTTAAAAAGCTCTACACCTAGGCATAACCCTAACCCTAACCGTAACACTGGTCATTTAAATCAGCCTGGGTTTAGGAATTATCCCAAGGGAAAAGCTGTGGAGACAGCCATGTTGTGGCACTTTTGCGCTCCCCTTGGGATGCCTTTCACAGCTGCAGTGAGCTTGGAGCACAAAGCTTCCTGGTGTAAAAAACCACAACTTTAGCCCAAACTGGAGGCTTCTAAATCAGCCTTCGTTTCGGGATGTCCCCAAGGAAGAAGCTGTGGAGGCAGGAATGTTGAGGCACTTCTGCGCTCTTCTTGGGTAGTCCTTCGCAGCTGCTGTGTTCTTGGAACTCAGGGCTTTCTGGTTAAAAGAACACTAACCCTAGGCCTAACTCAAACCTTAAGCCTAGGAAGGAAAATCAGCCTATGATTCGGGATGGTCTCATGGAAATAGCAGTGGAGGCAGCCAAGTTGTGTCACTTTTGCGCTCCCCTTGGGATGCCTTTCACAGCTGCAGTGTGCCTGGAGCACAGGGCTTCCTGGTTTTAAAAGTCCTAGGCCTAAGCCTAACAGTAACCCTAGGAAGGTAAATCAGCCAGGTATTAGGGTTCCTCCTAAGGAAAAAGGTGTGAAAGCAGCCATGTTGTGGCACTTTTGCGCTCCCCTTGGGATGCCTTTAACAGCTGCAGTGTGCCTGGAGCACAGGGCTTCCTGGTTTTAAAAGTCCTAGGCCTAAGCCTAACAGTAACCCTAGGAAGGTAAATCAGCCGGGTATTAGGGTTCTTCCTAAGGAAAAAGCTGTGAAAGCAGCCATGTTGTGGCACTTCTGCACTCCCTTTGGGATGCCTTTGGCAGATGCAGTGTGCCTGGAACTCAGGGCTTCCTGGTTAAAAAAATCCTTGCCCTTGGCTGAGCCCTAACCCTAACCCTAGGCAGATAAATCAGCCTAGGTATAGGGATGGTGCCAAGGAAAAAGCTGTGAAAGCTGCCATGTTGTTGCACTTTTGTACTCCCCTTGGGATGCCTTAAACAGCTGCCGTGTGCCTGGAGCTCAGGGCTTCCTGGTTTAAAAAACCATGTCCCTAGCTGAGACTGGAGGCAGGTGATTCAGCCTAGGCTTAGCAATGGTGCCAATAAAAACATGTGGAGGCAGCCATTTTCTGGCACTTTTGTGCTCCCCTTGGGATGCCTTTTGCAGCTGCCGTGTGCCTGGAGCTCAGAGCTTGCTGGTTTAAAAAGCTCTACACCTAGGCGTAACCCTAACCCTAACCGTAACACTGGTCATTTAAATCAGCCTGGGTTTAGGAATTATCCCAAGGGAAAAGCTGTGGAGACAGCCATGTTGTGGCACTTTTGCGCTCCCCTTGGGATGCCTTTCACAGCTGCAGTGTGCTTGGAGCACAGGGCTTCCTGGTGTAAAAAACCACAACTTTAGCCCAAACTGGAGGCTTCTAAATCAGCCTTCGTTTCGGGACGTCCTCAAAGAAAAAGCTGTGGAGGCAGGCATGTTGAGGCACTTCTGCGCTCTTCTTGGGTAGTACTTCGCAGCTGCTGTGTTCTTGGAACTCAGGGCTTTCTGGTTAAAAGAACACTAACCCTAGGCCTAACTCAAACCTTAAGCCTAGGAAGGAAAATCAGCCTATGATTCGGGATGGTCTCATGGAAATAGCAGTGGAGGCAGCCAAGTTGTGTCACTTTTGCGCTCCCCTTGGGATGCCTTTAACAGCTGCAGTGTGCCTGGAGCACAGAGCTTCCTGGTTTTAAAAGTCCTAGGCCTAAGCCTAAGAGTAACCCTAGGAAGGTAAATCAGCCGGGTATTAGGGTTCTTCCTAAGGAAAAAGCTGTGAAAGCAGCCATGTTGTGGACCTTCTGCGCTCCCTTTGGGATGCCTTTGGCAGATGCAGTAAGCCTGGAACTCAGGGCTTCCTGGTTAAAAAAATCCTTGCCCTTGGCTGAGCCCTAACGCTAACCCTAGGCAGATAAATCAGCCTAGGTATAGGGATGGTGCCAAGGAAAAAGCTGTGAAAGCTGCCATGTTGTTGCACTTTTGTACTCCCCTTGGGATGCCTTTCACAGCTGCCGTGTGCCTGGAGCTCAGGGCTTCCTGGTTTAAAAAACCATGTCCCTAGCTGAGACTGGAGGCAGGTGATTCAGCCTAGGCTTAGCAATGGTGCCAATGAAAACGTGTGGAGGCAGCCATTTTCTGGCACTTTTGTGCTCCCCTTGGGATGCCTTTCGCAGCTGCCGTGTGCCTGGAGCTCAGAGCTTGCTGGTTTAAAAAGCTCTACACCTAGGCGTAACCCTAACTCTAACCGTAACACTGGTCATTTAAATCAGCCTGGGTTTAGGAATTATCCCAAGGGAAAAGCTGTGGAGACAGCCATGTTGTGGCACTTTTGCGCTCCCCTTGGGATGCCTTTCACAGCTGCAGTGTGCTTAGAGCACAGGGCTTCCTGGTGTAAAAAACCACAACTTTAGCCCAAACTGGAGGCTTCTAAATCAGCCTTCGTTTCGGGACGTCCCCAAGGAAAAAGCTGTGGAGGCAGGCATGTTGAGGCACTTCTGCGCTCTTCTTGGGTAGTCCTTCGCAGCTGCTGTGTTCTTTGAACTCAGGGCTTTCTGGTTAAAAGAACACTAACCCTAGGCCTAACTCAAACCTTAAGCCTAGGAAGGGAAATCAGCCTATGATTCGGGATGGTCTCATGGAAATAGCAGTGGAGGCAGCCAAGTTGTGTCACTTTTGCGCTCCCCTTGGGATGCCTTTAACAGCTGCAGTGTGCCTGGAGCACAGGGCTTCCTGGTTTTAAAAGTCCTAGGCCTAAGCCTAACAGTAACCCTAGGAAGGTAAATCAGCCGGGTATTAGGGTTCTTCCTAAGGAAAAAGCTGTGAAAGCAGCCATGTTGTGGCACTTCTGCGCTCCCTTTGGGATGCCTTTGGCAGATGCAGTGTGCCTGGAACTCAGGGCTTCCTGGTTAAAAAATCCTAGCCCTTGGCTGAGCCCTAACCCTAACCCTAGGCAGATAAATCAGCCTAGGTATAGGGATGGTGCCAAGGAAAAAGCTGTGAAAGCTGCCATGTTGTTGCACTTTTGTACTCCCCTTGGGATGCCTTAAACAGCTGCCGTGTGCCTGGAGCTCAGGGCTTCCTGGTTTAAAAAACCATGTCCCTAGCTGAGACTGGAGGCAGGTAATTCAGCCTAGGCTTAGCAATGGTGCCAATGAAAACGTGTGGAGGCAGCCATTTTCTGGCACTTTTGTGCTCCCCTTGGGATGCCTTTCGCAGCTGCCGTGTGCCTGGAGCTCAGAGCTTCCTGGTTTAAAAAGCTCTACACCTAGGCGTAACCCTAACCCTAACCGTAACACTGGTCATTTAAATCAGCCTGGGTTTAGGAATTATCCCAAGGGAAAAGCTGTGGAGACAGCCATGTTGTGGCACTTTTGCGCTCCCCTTGGGATGCCTTTCACAGCTGCAGTGTGCTTAGAGCACAGGGCTTCCTGGTGTAAAAAACCACAACTTTAGCCCAAACTGGAGGCTTCTAAATCAGCCTTCGTTTCGGGATGTCCCCAAGGAAAAAGCTGTGGAGGCAGGAATGTTGAGGCACTTCTGCGCTCTTCTTGGGTAGTCCTTCGCAGCTGCTGTGTTCTTGGAACTCATGGCTTTCTGGTTAAAAGAACACTAACCCTAGGCCTAACTCAAACCTTAAGCCTAGGAAGGAAAATCAGCCTATGATTCGGGATGGTCTCATGGAAATAGCAGTGGAGGCAGCCAAGTTGTGTCACTTTTGCGCTCCCCTTGGGATGCCTTTAACAGCTGCAGTGTGCCTGGAGCACAGGGCTTCCTGGTTTTAAAAGTCCTAGGCCTAGGCCTAACAGTAACCCTAGGAAGGTAAATCAGCCGGGTATTAGGGTTCCTCCTAAGGAAAAAGCTGTGAAAGCAGCCATGTTGTGGCACTTCTGCGCTCCCCTTGGGATGCCTTTAACAGCTGCAGTGTGCCTGGAGCACAGGGCTTCCTGATTTTAAAAGTCCTAGGCCTAGGCCTAACAGTAACCCTCGGAAGGTAAATCAGCCGGGTATTAGGGTTCTTCCTAAGGAAAAAGCTGTGAAAGCAGCCATGTTGTGGCACTTCTGCGCTCCCTTTGGGATGCCTTTGTCAGATGCAGTAAGCCTGGAACTCAGGGCTTCCTGGTTAAAAAAATCCTTGCCCTTGGCTGAGCCCTAACCCTAACCCTAGGCAGATAAATCAGCCTAGGTATAGGGATGGTGCCAAGGAAAAAGCTGTGAAAGCTGCCATGTTGTTGCACTTTTGTACTCCCCTTGGGATGCCTTAAACAGCTGCCGTGTGCCTGGAGCTCAGGGCTTCCTGGTTTAAAAAACCATGTCCCTAGCTGAGACTGGAGGCAGGTAATTCAGCCTAGGCTTAGCAATGGTGCCAATAAAAACGTGTGGAGGCAGCCATATTCTGGCACTTTTGTGCTCCCCTTGGGATGCCTTTCGCAGCTGCCGTGTGCCTGGAGCTCAGAGCTTGCTGGTTTAAAAAGCTCTACACCTAGGCGTATTCCTAACCCTAACCGTAAAACTGGCCATTTAAATCAGCCTGGGTTTAGGAATTATCCCAAGGGAAAAGCTGTGGAGACAGCCATGTTGTGGCACTTTTGCGCTCCCCTTGGGATGCCTTTCACAGCTGCAGTGTGCTTAGAGCACAGGGCTTCCTGGTGTAAAATACCACAACTTTAGCCCAAACTGGAGCCTTCTAAATCAGCCTTCGTTTCGGGACGTCCCCAAGGAAAAAGCTGTGGAGGCAGGCATGTTGAGGCACTTCTGCGCTCTTCTTGGGTAGTCCTTCGCAGCTGCTGTGTTCTTGGAACTCAGGGCTTTCTGGTTAAAAGAACACTAACCCTAGGCCTAACTAAAACCTTAAGCCTGGGAAGGAAAATCAGCCTATGATTCGGGATGGTCTCATGGAAATAGCAGTGGAGGCAGCCAAGTTGTGTCACTTTTGCGCTCCCCTTGGGATGCCTTTAACAGCTGCAGTGTGCCTGGAGCACAGGGCTTCCTGGTTTTAAAAGTCCTAGGCCTAGGCCTAACAGTAACCCTAGGAAGGTAAATCAGCCGGGTATTAGGGTTCCTCCTAAGGAAAAAGCTGTGAAAGCAGCCATGTTGTGGCACTTCTGCGCTCCCCTTGGGATGCCTTTAACAGCTGCAGTGTGCCTGGAGCACAGGGCTTCCTGGTTTTAAAATCCTAGGCCTAGGCCTAACAGTAACCCTAGGAAGGTAAATCAGCCGGGTATTAGGGTTCTTCCTAAGGAAAAAGCTGTGAAAGCAGCCATGTTGTGGCACTTCTGCGCTCCCTTTGGGATGCCTTTGGCAGATGCAGTAAGCCTGGAACTCAGGGCTTCCTGGTTAAAAAAAATCCTTGCCCTTGGCTGAGTCCTAACCCTAACCCTAGGCAGATAAATCAGCCTAGGTATAGGGATGGTGCCAAGGAAAAAGCTGTGAAAGCTGCCATGTTGTTGCACTTTTGTACTCTCCTTGGGTTGCCTTTCACAGCTGCCAAGTGCCTGGAGCTCAGGGCTTCCTGGTTTAAAAATCCATGTCCCTAGCTGAGACTGGAGGCAGGTGATTCAGCCTAGGCTTAGCAATGGTGCCAATGAAAACGTGTGGAGGCAGCCATTTTCTGGCGCTTTTGTGCTCCCCTTGGGATGCCTTTCGCAGCTGCCGTGTGCCTGGAGCTCAGAGCTTGCTGGTTTAAAAAGCTCTACACCTAGGCCTAACCCTAACCCTAACCGTAACACTGGTCATTTAAATCAGCCTGGGTTTAGGAATTATCCCAAGGGAAAAGCTGTGGAGACAGCCATGTTGTGGCACTTTTGCGCTCCCCTTGGGATGCCTTTCACAGCTGCAGTGTGCTTAGAGCACAGGGCTTCCTGGTGTAAAAAACCACAACTTTAGCCCAAACTGGAGGCTTCTAAATCAGCCTTCGTTTCGGGACGTCCCCAAGGAAAAAGCTGTGGAGGCAGGCATGTTGAGGCACTTCTGCGCTCTTCTTGGGTAGTCCTTCGCAGCTGCTGTGTTCTTGGAACTCAGGGCTTTCTGGTTAAAAGAACACTAACCCTAGGCCTAACTAAAACCTTAAGCCTGGGAAGGAAAATCAGCCTATGAATCGGGATGGTCTCATGGAAATAGCAGTGGAGGCAGCCAAGTTGTGTCACTTTTGCGCTCCCCTTGGGATGCCTTTAACAGCTGCAGTGTGCCTGGAGCACAGGGCTTCCTGGTTTTAAAAGTCCTAGGCCTAGGCCTAACAGTCACCCTAGGAAGGTAAATCAGCCGGGTATTAGGGTTCCTCCTAAGGAAAAAGCTGTGAAAGCAGCCATGTTGTGGCACTTCTGCGCTCCCCTTGGGATGCCTTTAACAGCTGCAGTGTGCCTGGAGCACAGGGCTTCCTGGTTTTAAAATCCTAGGCCTAGGCCTAACAGTAACCCTAGGAAGGTAAATCAGCCGGGTATTAGGGTTCTTCCTAAGGAAAAAGCTGTGAAAGCAGCCATGTTGTGGCACTTCTGCGCTCCCTTTGGGATGCCTTTGGCAGATGCAGTAAGCCTGGAACTCAGGGCTTCCTGGTTAAAAAAAATCCTTGCCCTTGGCTGAGTCCTAACCCTAACCCTAGGCAGATAAATCAGCCTAGGTATAGGGATGGTGCCAAGGAAAAAGCTGTGAAAGCTGCCATGTTGTTGCACTTTTGTACTCTCCTTGGGTTGCCTTTCACAGCTGCCAAGTGCCTGGAGCTCAGGGCTTCCTGGTTTAAAAATCCATGTCCCTAGCTGAGACTGGAGGCAGGTGATTCAGCCTAGGCTTAGCAATGGTGCCAATGAAAACGTGTGGAGGCAGCCATTTTCTGGCGCTTTTGTGCTCCCCTTGGGATGCCTTTCGCAGCTGCTGTGTGCCTGGAGCTCAGAGCTTGCTGGTTTAAAAAGCTCTACACCTAGGCGTAACCCTAACCCTAACCGTAACACTGGTCATTTAAATCAGCCTGGGTTTAGGAATTATCCCAAGGGAAAAGCTGTGGAGACAGCCATGTTGTGGCACTTTTGCGCTCCCCTTGGGATGCCTTTCACAGCTGCAGTGTGCTTAGAGCACAGGGCTTCCTGGTGTAAAAAACCACAACTTTAGCCCAAACTGGAGGCTTCTAAATCAGCCTTCGTTTCGGGACGTCCCCAAGGAAAAAGCTGTGGAGGCAGGCATGTTGAGGCACTTCTGCGCTCTTCTTGGGTAGTCCTTCGCAGCTGCTGTGTTCTTGGAACTCAGGGCTTTCTGGTTAAAAGAACACTAACCCTAGGCCTAACTCAAACCTTAAGCCTGGGAAGGAAAATCAGCCTATGAATCGGGATGGTCTCATGGAAATAGCAGTGGAGGCAGCCAAGTTGTGTCACTTTTGCGCTCCCCTTGGGATGCCTTTAACAGCTGCAGTGTGCCTGGAGCACAGGGCTTCCTGGTTTTAAAAGTCCTAGGCCTAGGCCTAACAGTAACCCTAGGAAGGTAAATCAGCCGGGTATTAGGGTTCTTCCTAAGGAAAAAGCTGTGAAAGCAGCCGTGTTGTGGCACTTCTGCACTCCCTTTGGGATGCCTTTGGCAGATGCATTAAGCCTGGAACTCAGGGCTTCCAGCTTAAAAGAATCCTAGCCCTAGGCTGAGCCCTAACCCTAACCCTAGGCAGATAAATCAGCCTAGGTATAGGGATGGTGCCAAGGAAAAAGCTGTGAAAGCTGCCATGTTGTTGCACTTTTGTACTCCCCTTGGGATGCCTTTCACAGCTGCCAAGTGCCTGGAGCTCAGGGCTTCCTGGTTTAAAAAACCATGTCCCTAGCTGAGACTGGAGGCAGGTAATTCAGCCTAGGCTTAGCAATGGTGCCAATGAAAACGTGTGGAGGCAGCCATTTTCTGGCACTTTTGTGCTCCACTTGGGATGCCTTTCGCAGCTGCCGTGTGCCTGGAGCTCAGAGCTTGCTGGTTTAAAAAGCTCTACACCTAGGCGTAACCCTAACCCTAACCGTAACACTGGTCATTTAAATCAGCCTGGGTTTAGGAATTATCCCAAGGGAAAAGCTGTGGAGACAGCCATGTTGTGGCACTTTTGCGCTCCCCTTGGGATGCCTTTCACAGCTGCAGGGTGCTTGGAGCACAGGGCTTCCTGGTGTAAAATACCACAACTTTAGCCCAAACTGGAGGCTTCTAAATCAGCCTTCGTTCCGGGACGTCCTCAGAGAAAAAGCTGTGGAGGCAGGCATGTTGAGGCACTTCTGCGCTCTTCTTGGGTAGTCCTTCGCAGCTGCTGTGCTCTTGGAACTCAGGGCTTTCTGGTTAAAAGAACACTAACCCTAGGCCTAACTCAAACCTTAAGCCTAGGAAGGAAAATCAACCTATGATTCGGGATGGTCTCATGGAAATAGCAGTGGAGGCAGCCAAGTTGTGTCACTTTTGCGCTCCCCTCGGGATGCCTTTAACAGCTGCAGTGTGCCTGGAGCACAGGGCTTCCTGGTTTAAAAGTCCTAGGCCTAAGCCTAACAGTAACCCTAGGAAGGTAAATCAGCCAGGTATTAGGGTTCTTCCTAAGGAAAAAGCTGTGAAAGCAGCCATGTTGTGGACCTTCTGCGCTCCCTTTGGGATGCCTTTGGCAGATGCAGTAAGCCTGGAACTCAGGGCTTCCTGGTTAAAAAAATCCTAGCCCTTGGCTGAGCCCTAACCCTAACCCTAGGCAGATAAATCAGCCTAGGTATAGGGATGGTGCCAAGGAAAAAGCTGTGAAAGCTGCCATGTTGTTGCACTTTTGTACTCCCCTTGGGATGCCTTTCACCGCTGCCGTGTGCCTGGAGCTCAGGGCTTCCTGGTTTAAAAAACCATGTCCCTAGCTGAGACTGGAGGCAGGTGATTCAGCCTAGGCTTAGCAATGGTGCCAATGAAAACGTGTGGAGGCAGCCATTTTCTGGCACTTTTGTGCTCCCCTTGGGATGCCTTTCGCAGCTGCCGTGTGCCTGGAGCTCAGAGCTTGCTGGTTTAAAAAGCTCTACACCTAGGCGTAACCCTAACCCTAACCGTAACACTGGTCATTTAAATCAGCCTGGGTTTAGGAATTATCCCAAGGGAAAAGCTGTGGAGACAGCCATGTTGTGGCACTTTTGCGCTCCCCTTGGGATGCCTTTCACAGCTGCAGTGAGCTTGGAGCACAGGGCTTCCTGGTGTAAAAAACCACAACTTTAGCCCAAACTGGAGGCTTCTAAATCAGCCTTCGTTTCGGGACGTCCCCAAGGAAAAAGCTGTGGAGGCAGGCATGTTGAGGCACTTCTGCGCTCTTCTTGGGTAGTCCTTCGCAGCTGCTGTGTTCTTGGAACTCAGGTCTTTCTGGTTAAAAGAACACTAACCCTAGGCCTAACTCAAACCTTAAGCCTAGGAAGGAAAATCAGCCTATGATTCGGGATGGTCTCATGGAAATAGCAGTGGAGGCAGCCAAGTTGTGTCACTTTTGCGCTCCCCTTGGGATGCCTTTAACAGCTGCAGTGTGCCTGGAGCACAGGGCTTCCTGGTTTTAAAAGTCCTAGGCCTAAGCCTAACAGTAACCCTAGGAAGGTAAATCAGCCGGGTATTAGGGTTCTTCCTAAGGAAAAAGCTGTGAAAGAAGCCATGTTGTGGACCTTCTGCGCTCCCTTTGGGATGCCTTTGGCAGATGCAGTAAGCCTGGAACTCAGGGCTTCCTGGTTAAAAAAATCCTAGCCCTTCGCTGAGCCCTAACCCTAACCCTAGTCAGATAAATCAGCCTAGGTATAGGGATGGTGCCAAGTAAAAAGCTGTGAAAGCTGCCATGTTGTTGCACTTTTGTACTCCCCTTGGGATGCCTTTCACAGCTGCCGTGTGCCTGGAGCTCAGGGCTTCCTGGTTTAAAAAACCATGTCCCTAGCTGAGACTGGAGGCAGGTGATTCAGCCTAGGCTTAGCAATGGTGCCAATGAAAACGTGTGGAGGCAGCCATTTTCTGGCACTTTTGTGCTCCCCTTGGGATGCCTTTCGCAGCTGCCGTGTGCCTGGAGCTCAGAGCTTGCTGGTTTAAAAAGCTCTACACCTAGGCGTAACCCTAACCCTAACCGTAACACTGCTCATTTAAATCAGCCTGGGTTTAGGAATTATCCCAAGGGAAAAGCTGTGGAGACAGCCATGTTGTGGCACTTTTGCGCTCCCCTTGGGATGCCTTTCACAGCTGCAGTGAGCTTGGAGAACAAAGCTTCCTGGTGTAAAAAACCACAACTGTAGCCCAAACTGGAGGCTTCTAAATCAGCCTTCGTTTCGGGACGTCCTCAAAGAAAAAGCTGTGGAGGCAGGCATGTTGAGGCACTTCTGCGCTCTTCTTGGGTAGTCCTTCGCAGCTGCTGTGTTCTTGGAACTCAGGGCTTTCTGGTTAAAAGAACACTAACCCTAGGCCTAACTCAAACCTTAAGCCTAGGAAGGAAAATCAGCCTATGATTCGGGATGGTCTCATGGAAATAGCAGTGGAGGCAGCCAAGTTGTGTCACTTTTGCGCTCCCCTTGGGATGCCTTTAACAGCTGCAGTGTGCCTGGAGCACAGGGCTTCCTGGTTTTAAAAGTCCTAGGCCTAAGCCTAACAGTAACCCTAGGAAGGTAAATCAGCCGGGTATTAGGGTTCTTCCTAAGGAAAAAGCTGTGAAAGCAGCCATGTTGTGGCACTTCTGCGCTCCCTTTGGGATGCCTTTGGCAGATGCAGTAAGCCTGGAACTCAGGGCTTCCTGGTTAAAAAAATCCTAGCCCTTGGCTGAGCCCTAACCCTAACCCTAGGCAGATAAATCAGCCTAGTTATAGGGATGGTGGCAAGTAAAAAGCTGTGAAAGCTGCCATGTTGTTGCACTTTTGTACTCCCCTTGGGATGCCTTAAACAGCTGCCGTGTGCCTGGAGCTCAGGGCTTCCTGGTTTAAAAAACCATGTCCCTAGCTGAGACTGGAGGCAGGTGATTCAGCCTAGGCTTAGCAATGGTGCCAATGAAAACGTGTGGAGGCAGCCATTTTCTGGCACTTTTGTGCTCCCCTTGGGATGCCTTTCGCAGCTGCCGTGTGCCTGGAGCTCAGAGCTTGCTGGTTTAAAAAGCTCTACACCTAGGCATAACCCTAACCCTAACCGTAACACTGGTCATTTAAATCAGCCTGGGTTTAGGAATTATCCCAAGGGAAAAGCTGTGGAGGCAGCCAAGTTGTGTCACTTTTGCGCTCCCCTTGGGATGCCTTTAACAGCTGCAGTGTGCCTGGAGCACAGGGCTTCCTGGTTTTAAAAGTCCTAGGCCTAGGCCTAACAGTAACTCTAGGAAGGTAAATCAGCCGGGTATTAGGGTTCTTCCTAAGGAAAAAGCTGTGAAAGCAGCCATGTTGTGGCACTTCTGCACTCCCTTTGGGATGCCTTTGGCAGATGCAGTAAGCCTGGAACTCAGGGCTTCCTGGTTAAAAAAATCCTTGCCCTTGGCTGAGCCCTAACCCTAACCCTAGGCAGATAAATCAGCCTAGGTATAGGGATGGTGCCAAGGAAAAAGCTGTGAAAGCTGCCATGTTGTTGCACTTTTGTACTCCCCTTGGGATGCCTTTCACAGCTGCCGTGTGCCTGGAGCTCAGGGCTTCCTGGTTTAAAAAACCATGTCCCTAGCTGAGACTGGAGGCAGGTGATTCAGCCTAGGCTTAGCAATGGTGCCAATGAAAACGTGTGGAGGCAGCCATTTTCTGGCACTTTTGTGCTCCCCTTGGGATGCCTTTCGCAGCTGCCGTGTGCCTGGAGCTCAGAGCTTGCTGGTTTAAAAAGCTCTACACCTAGGCGTAACCCTAACCCTAACCGTAACACTGGTCATTTAAATCAGCCTGGGTTTAGGAATTATCCCAAGGGAAAAGCTGTGGAGACAGCCATGTTGTGGCACTTTTGCGCTCCCCTTGGGATGCCTTTCACAGCTGCAGTGTGCTTGGAGCACAGGGCTTCGTGGTGTAAAAAACCACAACTTTAGCCAAAACTGGAGGCTTCTAAATCAGCCTTCGTTTCGGGACGTCCCCAAGGAAAAAGCTGTGGAGGCAGGCAGTTTGAGGCACTTCTGCGCTCTTCTTGGGTAGTCCTTCGCAGCTGCTGTGTTCTTGGAACTCAGGGCTTTCTGGTTAAAAGAACACTAACCCTAGGCCTAACTCAAACCTTAAGCCTGGGAAGGAAAATCAGCCTATGATTCGGGATGGTCTCATGGAAATAGCAGTGGAGGCAGCCAAGTTGTGTCACTTTTGCACTCCCCTTGGGATGCCTTTAACAGCTGCAGTGTGCCTGGAGCACAGGGCTTCCTGGTTTAAAAGTCCTAGGCCTAGGCCTAACAGTAACCGTAGGAAGGTAAATCAGCCGGGTATTAGGGTTCTTCCTAAGGAAAAAGCTGTGAAAGCAGCCATGTTGTGGCACTTCTGCGCTCCCTTTGGGATGCCTTTGGCAGATGCAGTAAGCCTGGAACTCAGGGCTTCCTGCTTAAAAAAATCCTAGCCCTAGGCTGAGCCCTAACCCTAACCCTAGGCAGATAAATCAGCCTAGGTATAGGGATGGTGGCAAGTAAAAAGCTGTGAAAGCTGCCATGTTGTGGCACTTTTGTACTCCCCTTGGGATGCCTTAAACAGCTGCCGTGTGCCTGGAGCTCAGGGCTTCCTGGTTTAAAAAACCATGTCCCTAGCTGAGACTGGAGGCAGGTGATTCAGCCTAGGCTTAGCAATGGTGCCAATGAAAACGTGTGGAGGCAGCCATTTTCTGGCACTTTTGTGCTCCCCTTGGGATGCCTTTCGCAGCTGCCGTGTGCCTGGAGCTCAGAGCTTGCTGGTTTAAAAAGCTCTACACCTAGGCATAACCCTAACCCTAACCGTAACACTGGTCATTAAAATCAGCCTGGGTTTAGGAATTATCCCAAGGGAAAAGCTGTGGAGGCAGCCAAGTTGTGTCACTTTTGCGCTCCCCTTGGGATGCCTTTAACAGCTGCAGTGTGCCTGGAGCACAGGGCTTCCTGGTTTTAAAAGTCCTAGGCCTAGGCCTAACAGTAACCCTAGGAAGGTAAATCAGCCGGGTATTAGGGTTCTTCCTAAGGAAAAAGCTGTGAAAGCAGCCGTGTTGTGGCACTTCTGCACTCCCTTTGGGATGCCTTTGGCAGATGCAGTAAGCCTGGAACTCAGGGCTTCCTGGTTAAAAAAATCCTAGCCCTAGGCTGAGCCCTAACCCTAACCCTAGGCAGATAAATCAGCCTAGGTATAGGGATGGTGCCAAGGAAAAAGCTGTGAAAGCTGCCATGTTGTTGCACTTTTGTACTCCCCTTGGGATGCCTTTCACAGCTGCCGTGTGCCTGGAGCTCAGGGCTTCCTGGTTTAAAAAACCATGTCCCTAGCTGAGACTGGAGGCAGGTGATTCAGCCTAGGCTTAGCAATGGTGCCAATGAAAACGTGTGGAGGCAGCCATTTTCTGGCACTTTTGTGCTCCCCTTGGGATGCCTTTCACAGCTGCCGTGTGCCTGGAGCTCAGAGCTTGCTGGTTTAAAAAGCTCTACACCTAGGCGTAACCCTAACCCTAACCGTAACACTGGTCATTTAAATCAGCCTGGGTTTAGGAATTATCCCAAGGGAAAAGCTGTGGAGACAGCCATGTTGTGGCACTTTTGCGCTCCCCTTGGGATGCCTTTCACAGCTGCAGTGTGCTTAGAGCACAGGGCTTCCTGGTGTAAAATACCACAACTTTAGCCCAAACTGGAGGCTTCTAAATCAGCCTTCGTTTCGGGACGTCCCCAAGGAAAAAGCTGTGGAGGCAGGCATGTTGAGGCACTTCTGCGCTCTTCTTGGGTAGTCCTTCGCAGCTGCTGTGTTCTTGGAACTCAGGGCTTTCTGGTTAAAAGAACACTAACCCTAGGCCTAACTCAAACCTTAAGCCTAGGATGGAAAATCAGCCTATGATTCGGGATGGTCTCATGGAAATAGCAGTGGAGGCAGCCAAGTTGTGTCACTTTTGCGCTCCCCTTGGGATGCCTTTAACAGCTGCAGTGTGCCTGGAGCACAGGGCTTCCTGGTTTAAAAGTCCTAGGCCTAAGCCTAACAGTAACCCTAGGAAGGTAAATCAGCCGGGTATTCGGGTTCTTCCTAAGGAAAAAGCTGTGAAAGCAGCCATGTTGTGGCACTTCTGCGCTCCCTTTGGGATGCCTTTGGCAGATGCATTAAGCCTGGAACTCAGGGCTTCCTGGTTAAAAAAATCCTTGCCCTAGGCTGAGCCCTAACCCTAACCCTAGGCAGATAAATCAGCCTAGGTATAGGGATGGTGCCAAGGAAAAAGCTGTGAAAGCTGCCATGTTGTTGCACTTTTGTACTCCCCTTGGGATGCCTTTCACAGCTGCCAAGTGCCTGGAGCTCAGGGCTTCCTGGTTTAAAACACCATGTCCCTAGCTGAGACTGGAGGCAGGTGATTCAGCCTAGGCTTAGCAATGGTGCCAATGAAAACGTGTGGAGGCAGCCATTTTCTGGCACTTTTGTGCTCCCCTTGGGATGCCTTTCGCAGCTGCCGTGTGCCTGGAGCTCAGAGCTTGCTGGTTTAAAAAGCTCTACACCTAGGCGTAACCCTAACCCTAACCGTAACACTGGTCATTTAAATCAGCCTGGGTTTAGGAATTATCCCAAGGGAAAAGCTGTGGAGACAGCCATGTTGTGGCACTTTTGCGCTCCCCTTGGGATGCCTTTCACAGCTGCAGTGTGCTTGGAGCACAGGGCTTCGTGGCGTAAAACACCACAACTTTAGCCAAAACTGGAGGCTTCTAAATCAGCCTTCGTTTCGGGACGTCCCCAAGGAAAAAGCTGTGGAGGCAGGCAGTTTGAGGCACTTCTGCGCTCTTCTTGGGTAGTCCTTCGCAGCTGCTGTGTTCTTGGAACTCAGGGCTTTCTGGTTAAAAGAACACTAACCCTAAGCCTAACTCAAACCTTAAGCCTAGGAAGGAAAATCAGCCTATGATTGGGGATGGTCTCATGGAAATAGCAGTGGAGGCAGCCAAGTTGTGTCACTTTTGCACTCCCCTTGGGATGCCTTTCACAGCTGCAGTGTGCCTGGAGCACAGGGCTTCCTGGTTTTAAATGTCCTAGGCCTAGGCCTAACAGTAACCGTAGGAAGGTAAATCAGCCGGGTATTAGGGTTCTTCCTAAGGAAAAAGCTGTGAAAGCAGCCATGTTGTGGCACTTCTGCGCTCCCTTTGGGATGCCTTTGGCAGATGCAGTAAGCCTGGAACTCAGGGCTTCCTGCTTAAAAAAATCCTAGCCCTAGGCTGAGCCCTAACCCTAACCCTAGGCAGATAAATCAGCCTAGGTATAGGGATGGTGCCAAGGAAAAAGCTGTGAAAGCTGCCATGTTGTGGCACTTTTGCGCTCCCCTTGGGATGCCTTTCACAGCTGCAGTGTGCTTAGAGCACAGGGCTTCCTGGTGTAAAAAACCACAACTTTAGCCCAAACTGGAGGCTTCTAAATCAGCCTTCGTTTCGGGACGTCCTCAGAGAAAAAGCTGTGGAGGCAGGCATGTTGAGGCACTTCTGCGCTCTTCTTGGGTAGTACTTCGCAGCTGCTGTGTTCTTGGAACTCAGGGCTTTCTGGTTAAAAGAACACTAACCCTAGGCCTAACTCAAACCTTAAGCCTAGGAAGGAAAATCAGCCTATGATTCGGGATGGTCTCATGGAAATAGCAGTGGAGGCAGCCAAGTTGTGTCACTTTTGCGCTCCCCTTGGGATGCCTTTAACAGCTGCAGTGTGCCTGGAGCACAGGGCTTCCTGGTTTTAAAAGTCCTAGGCCTAAGCCTAACAGTAACCCTAGGAAGGTAAATCAGCCGGGTATTAGGGTTCTTCCTAAGGAAAAAGCTGTGAAAGCAGCCATGTTGCGGCACTTCTGCGCTCCGTTTGGGATGCCTTTGGCAGATGCATTAAGCCTGGAACTCAGGGCTTCCTGGTTAAAAAAATCCTTGCCCTTGGCTGAGCCCTAACCCTAACCCTAGGCAGATAAATCAGCCTAGGTATAGGGATGGTGCCAAGGAAAAAGCTGTGAAAGCTGCCATGTTGTTGCACTTTTGTACTCCCCTTGGGATGCCTTTCACAGCTGCCAAGTGCCTGGAGCTCAGGGCTTCCTGGTTTAAAACACCATGTCCCTAGCTGAGACTGGAGGCAGGTGATTCAGCCTAGGCTTAGCAATGGTGCCAATGAAAACGTGTGGAGGCAGCCATTTTCTGGCACTTTTGTGCTCCCCTTGGGATGCCTTTCACAGCTGCCGTGTGCCTGGAGCTCAGAGCTTGCTGGTTTAAAAAGCTCTACACCTAGGCGTAACCCTAACCCTAACCGTAACACTGGTCATTTAAATCAGCCTGGGTTTAGGAATTATCCCAAGGGAAAAGCTGTGGAGACAGCCATGTTGTGGCACTTTTGCGCTCCCCTTGGGATGCCTTTCACAGCTGCAGTGTGCTTGGAGCACAGGGCTTCGTGGTGTAAAAAACCACAACTTTAGCCAAAACTGGAGGCTTCTAAATCAGCCTTCGTTTCGGGACGTCCCCAAGGAAAAAGCTGTGGAGGCAGGCAGTTTGAGGCACTTCTGCGCTCTTCTTGGGTAGTCCTTCGCAGCTGCTGTGTTCTTGGAACTCAGGGCTTTCTGGTTAAAAGAACACTAACCCTAGGCCTAACTCAAACCTTAAGCCTGGGAAGGAAAATCAGCCTATGATTCGGGATGGTCTCATGGAAATAGCAGTGGAGGCAGCCAAGTTGTGTCACTTTTGCGCTCCCCTTGGGATGCCTTTAACAGCTGCAGTGTGCCTGGAGAACAGGGCTTCCTGGTTTAAAAGTCCTAGGCCTAGGCCTAACAGTAACCGTAGGAAGGTAAATCAGCCGGGTATTAGGGTTCTTCCTAAGGAAAAAGCTGTGAAAGCAGCCATGTTGTGGCACTTCTGCGCTCCCTTTGGGATGCCTTTGGCAGATGCAGTAAGCCTGGAACTCAGGGCTTCCTGCTTAAAAAAATCCTAGCCCTAGGCTGAGCCCTAACCCTAACCCTAGGCAGATAAATCAGCCTAGGTATAGGGATGGTGCCAAGGAAAAAGCTGTGAAAGCTGCCATGTTGTGGCACTTTTGCGCTCCCCTTGGGATGCCTTTCACAGCTGCAGTGTGCTTAGAGCACAGGGCTTCCTGGTGTAAAAAACCACAACTTTAGCCCAAACTGGAGGCTTCTAAATCAGCCTTCGTTTCGGGACGTCCTCAGAGAAAAAGCTGTGGAGGCAGGCATGTTGAGGCACTTCTGCGCTCTTCTTGGGTAGTACTTCGCAGCTGCTGTGTTCTTGGAACTCAGGGCTTTCTGGTTAAAAGAACACTAACCCTAGGCCTAACTCAAACCTTAAGCCTAGGAAGGAAAATCAGCCTATGATTCGGGATGGTCTCATGGAAATAGCAGTGGAGGCAGCCAAGTTGTGTCACTTTTGCGCTCCCCTTGGGATGCCTTTAACAGCTGCA